>NC_133651.1:8345843-8645843 GCF_009905375.1 Apium graveolens
CTACTTTAGAGCCTCGCAATAATTCACCCAATAATTACAACTGAACAGCTTTTACAACTGAAAACGTTGAATTTATTCTTGCCAGAAAAATTTGAGGGCATTTTCCCGCCAATGGAATTTTCCCGCCAAAAAATGAGAGGGAAAAATTGGAGCCAAATATCAGCTTAAAATTTTAAAAAGTAATTTTTAAAAAAAAATCAGAAAAATAAATTAATATTTTTAAATATTGCTAAAATATGTAAATAGAAATTAATTATACATTCATTCTAGATCTTGTAATTAATTTTTATTTTTACATAAGTTTAACTATTTTCAATTATTTTTACAATAGTTGAATGTTCTGTAATTAATTTTGCTAAATTCAACTACAAGTGGTTAGTTTATAATAATAATATTCATCCTAATTCTTGTAATTAACTTTTTATTATTTTTACATATATTTAACTATTTTCGTTTATTTTCGACTAGTACTTCTTACAAATGTTTAGTCCCATATTGATGTTTCCATTTTTTTAAACTTTTGGAATGATTCAACCTTACAGAGTATTATGGTAATAATTTTAGAAAAAAATAAATGTATCTGATTTGCTATTTTAATAGTCAACTACTATTTTGACTAGTAGTCCCATATTGATGTTACAATTTTTTTAAAATATTTATGAATGTTCCAACCTTAAAGATGTCAAGATCTATATATTTTAGCGATATGATAAAAGTTTTAGAAAAAATTAAATGTTTTTGGTTTCCTATTTTAACAGTCAACTATTAGTTTGACCAGTACTTCTTACTAGAGTTTACTGATGTTTCGATTTTTTATAAATTGTTTATGAATGATCCAACCTTAAGGATGTCAGGATATATATATTTAGTGATATGATAAAAGTTTTAGAAAAAAATAAATGTTTTTGGTTTTCTATTTTAACAGTCAACTATGAGTTTGAACAGTACTTCTTGCTAGAGTTTAGTCTCATACTACTGTTTCGATTTTTTAAAAATAATTTATGAATGATTCAACCTTAAGGATATCAAGATAATATATTTTAGTGATATGATAAAAGTTTTAGAAAAAAATAAATGTTTTTGGTTTCCTATTTTAATAGTCAACTATTTGTTTGAGTCGTACTCCTTACTAGTGTTTAGTCCCATACTGATGTTTCGATTTTTTAAAAATTATTTATGAATGATCCAATCTTAAGGATGTCAAGATATATATATTTTAGTGATATGATAAAAGTTTTAGAAAAAAATAAATGTTTTTGGTTTTAACAGTCAACTATTAGTTTGACTCATACTCCTTACTAGTGTTTAGTCCATACTGATATTTCGATTTTTTAAAAATTATTTATGAATGATCCAACCTTAAGAATGTCAAGATATATATATTTAGTGATATGATAAAAAATTTAGAAAAAATAAATATTTTTGGTTTCCTATTTTAACAGTCAACTATTAGTTTGACATGTACTTCTCACTAGAGTTTAGTCTCATACTGATGTTTTGATTTTTTCAAAATTATTTATGAATGATCCAACCTTAAGAATGTCAAGATATATATTATATATACATATATTTTTTAGTGATATGATAAAAATTTTAGAAATAAATAAATATTTTTGGTTTCCTATTTTTATAGTCAACTTTTATTTGAACAACCTTCTTACTAATTCGTACCCTAACTGAGGTTTTGATTTTTTTAAAAATTATATATGAATATAACAACCTTAAGGACACTCAAAGGATATATAATTTTAGATTGAATAAAGTTTTTATAAAAAAAATAATGTTTTGGTTTCCTATTTTAACAGTCAACTATTAGTTGTGACCCGTACTCCTTACTAGTGTTTAGGCCCATACTGATGTTTCGATTTTTTATAAATTATTATGAATGATCCAACCTTAAGGATGTCAAGATATATATATTTAGTGATATGATAAAAGTTTTAGAAAAAATAAATGTTTTGGTTTCTATTTTAACAGTCAACTATTAGTTTGACCTGTACTCCTTAGTAGTGTTTTTTTTTAAAATTATTTATGAATGATCCAACCTTAGGATGTCAAGATATATATATTTTAGTGATATTATAAATTTTTTAGAAATAAATAAATATTTTTGGTTTCCTATTTAAACAGTCAACTATTAGTTTGACAAGTACTTTCACTAGAGTTTAGTCTCATACTCCCATACTGATGTTTCAATTTTTTAAAAATTATTTATGAATGATCCAACCTTAAGGATTTCAAGATATATATATATTTTAGTGATATGGTAAAAGCTTTATAAAAAAATAAATGTTTTTTGGTTTCCTATTTTAACAGTCAACTATTAGTTTGCCCGTACTCTTTACTAGTGTTTAGTCTCATACTGATGTTTCGATTTTTTAAAAATTATTTATGAATGATCCAACCTTAAGGATGTCAAGATATATATATATATATTAGTGATATGATAAAAATTTTAGAAAAAAATAAATTTTTTTGGTTTCCTATTTTAACATTTCAACTATTTTAGCAATCAATGAGTAGTTTGACGAGTATTTCTTACTACTCTTTAGTCCCAAATTTTTTATTAAAATAGGAGCTCTTAAATCAATTATAAAAATTTTAATTTTTATTAAAAGAATGATTAAATAATTATAATAATTTTTAAAAAATTATTTTGAACTTTTTTATAAAATAAAATAGATAGTATATCTCGGTTGATTTTATAAAATGACACTCCTAAATTCAAACCGATAACAGTTGAGTATAGTGACACGTCAGCGATCCACGTGATTTTATCCAACGCACGAGATTCAACCACTAAAAAATACTCTGACGGTTGATTTTACATTATATAAAAACAAAATTAATAAAATAAAATACTTTTATTTTTACTTTATAACCCCCCACCCCAGTTCCCACCCACCACTACACCATAAATGGCCTACAGCAACACCAAGAAAATGTTACAACAGGCCCAAAAAAGTGTTACCACAGCCAGAAAAAGGCCTAAGGTAACATAAAATTTAAGTTGCTCTTTTTCGAGTTACCTTTGGCCCCTAAGGTAACATTTCCTTTGCCCTGGTGCAACATGTACTTTTGTGTTATAATAGACATCAAAGGTAACGTCAATGTATGTCTATACTATCACACTATATATGTTACCTTTGCACTTTGAATTTGTAAAAAAAAAAATGGGGTCCACTTGTGGGGCCCATATTGGGGCCCACAGGTGAGCCCCATTTTTTATAATGATTTGTATTATATTAATTTTGACATGATTTGTTTGTGAAATTGAACACATATACCATTAATATGTTTTCATATGTAAAAAGCAATACTACATGAAATTATGCTATTGAAATCGAACAATCCCATCATTACATACCACAAAATGTATTACATCCAAACCAACTCAAACATTCAAACCATCACATGTCTAAAACTACGACAACGACAATTATTTTAACAAAACAAAATAGTTCAGTTCTTTACTAAACATTAGGAAAAAAAAGATAAACTTAATAAAATAGTAACACTGGAAATTCTTCACATTCTCCTCGACTTCAGACGCAAGTGTTTGGTCCACTTTTTGTTAAGTGTCCTCTTTTACCAGCATGTCCCTAACTGCATGATACCCCAAAGATAACAATGCACAAATTAGTTAAGCACTTCTGATAGATGCTTTAGGTAGACAAACATTAAACCGCATTCATGAGAGTGCAAAAGCATGGTAGAATTTAAAAAACAAATATAATGTACGTACAAAACAAAGTTAAAATACTTGAGGGGCAGGAATGATATAACCGAAATAGATTAAAAGCCTTATACGATGTAATTCTAAAGAAATTACATTACAGTAGCATGTAATTCCAGAAATACAGGTTCAACAGAAATGCATCTGGTGACATGCATTAAGCAGAACGCAGACAAAGCATTACAGTATCATGTAATTCCAGAAATACAGGTTCAACAGAAATGCAGGTGAGTATTTAAATTGTGGACAAAGAGGTATATGTCAAAAAGGCCGACAACCTCTAAAAATGAATTTCGCATCCATGACAGAACAATGATATTAACTGACTGTTCTGGTGCTAAGAAACCCCTCAGATAAGTAAATTCAACAAAATCACATATCTTGCTTTAACATCTGTTTTATACAGATTCAATTGCAAATTTAAATGAACAAACTGCAGATGTGAAGATATAAATTACCTGATCCCTGCAACAATCCCAAGCTGACATTATTTTTATGTTTCAGCATAATGTTGCCCCTTGATCCATGTAAGTGCCGTAGCACAAACTGCGTATGAATATCACTAGGCGTTAAATTCAGCGCTGCCAATTTCATAATCAATTCAAATTTACAAGATTATCACCAGTCAAAACTTTGCATTACTTCTGTAATAATATTCTACAATCTAAGCTAAGTAAAGAAAGGTGTACAAACTTAGGTTCTATATTCTTCACATGCTAAACAGATGTTTATTTTCCCTGGTCTTCCTAAACAGCATCTAAATATGTGCTAACTAATAGATCCACAAGAATCTATATCAAAAAGCAATGGTAGAGCTAGAAAACCTTAACTCAGGGGACAGGGGCACTAAAATAAATTAAAAACATACAAGTCAGACATCTCTTTATAAAAAAAAATTCTCTACTGGGGGCAAAAATTATTTCCAATCATATATCATAATATGATTAGTATTTTTTTTTATTTTTGGGTTTAGTGGGGACTATAATTCCCTCCAGCTTGTATGTACACTTAAACATCGATAACTAACATTCAAGGAGAATTTTATTCAATTATTGAGATTATTCAATTCCGAAGTTTAAATACATTGTCTCTTCTACACTGGTATGTTTAGACCGAAAGAAGTTTTTAGCAAACCTATTATTCTTATTCAGTACCAACATTTGGTATCCATTATTGATTTCATTCTTAATCCATTACAAAAATAAAATAGCATGTTCATAAATACATAGAAATAATAGAAAGTATCATTTTAAATGTGACAACATAAATATGTATAAAGAAGAAAACAATAAAAATGTAGATTACCAGTCTCAAGAATGAAAGCGAAAAAGGAATTAGCTAGCTTATGAAAAGCATTGAGACTCAAATATCCAGCTAAAATGAGCAATAGACCTATGCCAAGACCTCCGCCAAGAGACGCAGTGCTTCCGTTCTTGATAAATCCAGTGATCCCTCCGCAAGCAACCAGCATTCCATATGGGATCGTAAAGAAAAAATCAGTACTTACCTCTTCTTAGCTGCAACAACAGAAATTAACAAATTACTAGGTTATACCAACACTCTCAACAGAGAGAAACAAAAAGCTGGCGTGTTAGTTGCATGTACATTTATAACTCATCTGATTCATGAAATGTTCTAGTATAGTAATGCTTAATATTACAATAACTGCACATTTTTTACCTTCTCTCAGTTTGATTCTTATCTTGTTTGTCTTTGGATGGCTTCTGTACAGTAAACTTATGCAGCAGTGGTTTATCCATTGTGAGCTTTAGGAGATTCTCGGTTAGGAGATTCTCGGTGTATATAAATGAATTACACTCGACAGGAATCCCACGCATCCTAACCTTCTTGACTTTATTCTTGTCAAGGTCATACCACAAAAGCTTTTCTGTATCGACCTCTAGAAGTACATCACTACAACTATATTAATCAAAAAATAGATAAATGATTGATAGATAAATAGCTACACCTAATACTCATACCAATCAGTACTATTAGAAAAGGTACAAAAATCACTAAATTAAAAAACTAGAAGTAGTCTATATCTCAAAAATTATCACAAGATTCAATTAAAACTTCAAAAAAAAATCCCAAAAATCAACAAAAACATATAAATAAACAAATCGTTCCTTAACTGAAAGTGCAGACCTAGACGAGACAATCTCCGCAAGCATCTATATACAAATAAACAGAGAAAAACTCATATAAACATATAAAAGCCAATAACACAAAAAAACCCTAATTGTAAAAATCCAATTTGGAAAAATACCTTTAGATAAAACCCTAATTGAGAAACCCGATTGCAGAAGAATAACCGATTGTAGAACAAGAAGACTCGATATCAGTGAAGCCCCAAACCAATTGTGTTGAGAAACATGAATGTAAAACAAGACGACCCGGTTGAATCCTTTTGCAGTGAAGCCCTAAATTGATAGGGCGCGAATCAATTGAACAAAGACCTAGCTAATCTATAATTCAGTTCAATTGAAAATTGATAGTGACTGAGAGAGAGAATTTTAGAATGTGATAGAGCAACTGTGAGAGATGTTTAGATGTTTAGATATTTTTAGACTGAGAGAGATGCTTCTCCAAAATTTTGAGCCCGCTCTCTCAAAATTTTGAAGTCACCTGATCTGAGTCCAATGAGAGCCCAAGAAGAGTTCAAACAACTGTCCCTAATTTCACTTTTATTTTTTATTTTTTTAATAAACTTTTAAATTTAAAGAGTGTTCAATTTTTTTATTAATAAAAATTATCAGTTACTAATTAGTACAGTTAACAAAATTTAACAAAAAAAACTATTTTATCATTCTTAGCTAATATTAATATTATTGTTTAATTAAATTATCAAAATTGATTAATTTTCAAGTCAAATAATTATATATATTTATTTTTTTGTAAAAAGTTACTTTTTTATCTATTACCACCCTATTGTAACATAAATTTCCACATGTTACCGTATGTAACACTTTGAAGTTATAGTAACATGGTACAAAGGCTATGGTAACATAAAAAATACTACGTTGCGGTAGGCTAAGATGAGCATAGCTAAGGTAACATATTTTTTTAACACGCATGATTAAACGATTGCGATAGGGCATCTATGGCATAGTGCACCCCCGTTCCCTTTCCCCCTGTTCATTCTTGCCCTCCCCGGCTCCCCTCCCCCCTCCTTTTTCTTTTTCCGGCCAACTTTTTATTTTTTTCCGGCCAATCCCTCTTTATTCCTTTACCAATTCCCTTTTCTTCTATTTTTCTACAACTCAATTACCCGCATCTCAAAAACCATTTTTTATCTTTATTTTTCGAACAAAAACTTAGGTGGGTTTTTAAAATTTGGTGTTTTAATTTCGTTTTTTATTATGGGTTTGTGTTTAAGAAAGTTGGAGGAGTATATGTATGAAATTTTTGAAGTGAAAACTTGAAATTTGTATAAATTAAATTTGGTATGATTTTTGATTCATATATTAGTTCTTGATGAATTGTTTTATATTAATATAATTATTGATAATCGATTGTACGTTATTAGCTATGCTTGGGATACTAGTTTGTTGAATTTTGTTGAGATTTACATGATTTCGAGTTTGGCCGGAAAGTTATGATTTTAATCGGAAAATGCATTATATAATTGATATGTCTTTGTTGAGGTTATATTTGAATTGTGGAAACGATGTAAACTAATTTGTTGTGTGAAATTGGACCGAAAAAACCCTTTTTTTGCAACATCGGAGTTATTGGAATGATTATCGTATTTTTTGAAACTCGCCGGAATCTGAGAATTTTTCCGGCGAGATTTTTTTTTTAAAATCTGGTGCTCGTTAATTCGACCGCATTCGGTCGAATTTAGAACAATGTTTATAATCGTATACGGTCGAATTTATGTTTTAGGCGGAAGTTTCAAAAAAATTCAAAATTTCAAATTTTTGGGCGGGATTTTCAAATTTTAGGTGAAAAATAAATTCTACCAATTTTGGTCGAATTTAAACGGTTGTATTTAGCCGGTCGTATACTAAATACGACCGGTTTACTAAATATTACTCGAGCATTTTCGACCGGCCGAAAAAACCGGTTGTATTTAGCTAAATACAACCGAAAACGGTCGAATTTAACTAAATACAACCGGTTTTTTTTCCGGTTGTATTTACCCATTTTTTTTGTAGTGATTTTAATCTGACCTCCTCTAAAAACGTAGTAAATAATTCAAACTCCGAACAGTCTTCAAACATCGATAAATAAAATAAGTAAACAAAAATTAGTGACTTCTTGGATTCTTAACCCTAAAATTCATATCTACCCCCATTCGCTATACCAAAATAAACTATATGCTCAAAGTCTTACAAAGTTAATCTTGAAAAAAATACTAAATTAAATGAATTAAACCTCGGTTCAGGCTGGCCTTGGAAAATTTGTGACAAGTAAACTTTTTTAGCCCCAAATCTCTCACAATCCTATTGATTCTTCCCACATTTTAGCCCCCGAATTCATATCTACCCCAATTCCCCAAAATTCAAAGAGGGAAATTCTACTTTTTCCTCAAAATTTTGGCGGTAAATTTGACTTTTCTCAAATTTTTTGCGGAGAATAATTTATGATGAATTCTGTCATAAATTAGCACATAATTTTTGATATTTTCAATTTTTAAAAATCTAATTTCATGATCCAACCATAATAATATCAACCTTTATCTGTTTGGGTGACATTTCAGAAATTTCATAAAAAAATTAAATATTTTGATAAAATTATTTAATATGAAATATTGATTATATCACTAATATATATATATATATATATTCATACGGGTGGATAAGTGAAAAATATTTTTAAAATAATCGAAACACAATTTCAGAACTAAACACTGGTTAGCTGTACTAGTCAAACTGATACTCGATTGTTAAAATGGCTAATCAAATAACATTGTTTTAATATTAAATTTTGGTTATATCACTATTATATATATCTATTGAAATCCAAATGGTTGGATTATTGAAAAATATTTTTAAAATAATCGAAACACCAATTCAGGGTTAAACACTAGTTAGTTGGACAAGTCAAACTCATGTTGGACTGTTAAAATGACAAACCAAGTAAAATTATTTTGATATAAAATTTTGGTTATATCACTAATATATATATATATTTATTTATTTACATCCATACGGTTTGATCGTTGAAAAATATTTATAAAATAATCGAAACATCAATTCAGGATTAAACAATAGTTTATTGTACTAGTCACACTCATGCTTGACTGTTAAAATGACAAACCTAATAAAATTATTTTGATATTAAATTTTGGTTATATCACTAATATATGTATCTATTGACATCCATATGGTTTGATAGGTGAAAAATATTTTTAAAATAATCGAAACACATATTCAGAACTAAACACTGGTTAGCTATACTAGTCAAACTGATACTTGATTGTTAAAATGGCAAATCAAATGACATTGTTTTAATATTAAATTTTCGTTATATCACTATTATATATATATCTATTGAAATCCAAATGGTTGGATTATTAAAAAAAATATTTTTAAAATAATCGAAACACCAATTCATGATTAAAAACTACTTAGTTGTACAAGTCAAACTCATGTTTTACTGTGAAAATGAAAAACCAAATAAAATTATTTTGATATGAAATTTTGGTTATATCACTAATATATATCTATTTACATCCATATTGTTTGATCGTTGAAAAATATTTATAAAATAATCGAAACACCAATTCATGATTAAATACTAGTTAGATGTACTAGTCAAACTTGACTGTTAAAATAACAAACAAAATAAAATTATTTTGATATAAAATTTTGGTTATATCACTAATATATATACATCTATTGACATCCATATGGTTGGATAAGTGAAAAATATTTTTAAAATAATCAAAACATAAATTCAGAACTAAACACTAGTTAGCTGTACTAGTCAAATTAATACTTGACTGTTAAAATTGAAAATCAAATAACATTATTTTAATATTAAATTTTGGTTATATCACTATTATATATATCTATTTGTATCCAAACATTTGGATTATTGAGAAATATTTTTAAAATAATTGAAACACCAATTCAGGATTAAACACTAGTTAGTTGTAAAAGTCAAACTCATGTTTGACTGTTAAAATGACAAACCAAATAAAATTGTTTTGATATGAAATTTTGGTCATATCACTAGTATATATCTATTGACATCCATACAGTTGGATCGTCGAAAAATATTTTTAAAATAATCTAAACACAAATTCAGGACTAAACACTAGTTAGTTGTACAAGTTAAACTCATGCTTGACTGTTATAATGGCAAACCAAATAAAATTATTTTGAGATGAAATTTTGGTTACATCACTAATATATATATCTATTAACATCCATACGGTTGGATCGTTGAAAACTATTTTTATAAAATTGAAACACCAATTGAGGATTAAACATTAGTTTGTTGTAATAGTCAAACTGAAGGTTGACCGTTAAAATGGCAAACCAAATAAAATTATTTTGATATTAAATTTTGGTTACATCACTAATATATATCTATTAACATCCATATGGTTGGATCGTTGAAAAATATTTTTAAAATAATTGAAACACAAATTTAGAATTAAACACTTTAGTTGTACTAGTTAGACTGATACTTGACTGTTAAAATGGAAAATCAAATAAAAATTTTTTAATATTAAAATTTGGTTATATATCTATTGAAATCCATACGGTTGGATCGTCAAAAAATATTTTTAAAATAATCGAAACACAAATTCAGGACTAAACACTGGTTAGTTGTACAAGTCAAACTCATGCTTGACTGTTAAAATGGCAAACCAAATAAAATTATTTTGATATAAAATTTTGGTTACATCACTAATATATATCTATTAACATCCATATGGTTGGATCGTTGAAAACTAGTTTTAAAATAATCGAAACACCAATTGAGGATTAAACACTAGTTTGTTGTACTAGTCAAACTGAAGCTTGACCGTTAAAATGGCAAACCAAATAAAATTATTTTGATATGAAATTTTGGTTACATCACTAATATATAAATCTATTAACATCTAAATGGTTGGATCGTTGAAAAATATTTTTAAAATAATCGAAATACAAATTCAGGACTAAACACTGGTTAGCTGTACAAGTCAAACTCATGCTTGACTGTTAAAATGGCAAACCAAATAAAATTATTTTGATATGAAATTTTTGTAACATCACTAATATATATCTATTAACATCCATATGGTTGGATCGTCGAAAAATATTTTTTAAATAATCGAAACACAAATTCAGAACTAAACACTAGTTAGCTGTACTACTTAAACTGATACTTGACTGTTAAAATGGCAAATCAAATAAAATTGTTTTAATATTAAATTTTGGTTATATCACTATTATATATATCTATTGAAATGCATACGGTTGGATCGTCGAAAAATATTTTTAAAATAATCGAAACACAAATTCAGGACTAAACACTGGTTAGTTGTACAATCAAACTCATGCTTGACTGTTAAAATGGCAAACCAAATAAAATTATTTTGATATGAAATTTTGGTTACATCACTAATATATATATATATATATTAAAATCCATACGGTTGGATCGTTGAAAACTATTTTTAAAATAATCGAAACACCAATTGAGGATTAAACACTAGTTTGTTGTACTAGTCAAACTAAAGCTTGACCGTTAAAATGGTAAACGAAATAAAATTATTTTGATATAAAAATTTGGTTACATCACTAATATATATCTATTAACATCTATAAGGTTGGATCGTTGAAAAATATTTTTAAAATAATCGAACACTTGTTAGCTGTATAAGTCAAACTCATGCTTGACTGTTAAAATGACAAACCAAATAAAATTATTTTGATATGAAATTTCGGTTACATCACTAATATATATCTAGTAACATCCATATGGTTGGATCGTTGGAAACTATTTTTAAAATAATCGAAACACCAATTCAGGATTAAACACTAGTTAGTTGTACTAGTCAAACTGATGCTTCACTCTTAAAATGGCAAACCAAATAAAATTATTTTGATATAATATTTTGGTTACATCCCTAATATATATATATATTTATTGACATCCATACGGTTGGATCATTTAAAAGTATTTTTAAATAACTGAATTAACCGAAGTAATTATATCTATATTTTAAAATTATATATATATATATATTATATTTCAGTAAAACATTAAATAAACAAAACATGTGAAGCTGTGAAGTCGACTAGCACCAGATAGAAAGGAGTTAATAATGTGCTTATATGATATATCTAAAGAAAATTTTCCTTTCACTCATGTGAGATTTGGGTTGAGAGCTCAATAGTCAGACCGAGGGGAGGCTATTCTAATCTGACCTCCTCTAAAAATGTAGTAAATAATTCAAAATCCGAATAGTCTTCAAACATCGGTAAATAAAATAATTAAACAAAAATTAGTGACTTCTTGGATTCTTAACCCTAAAATTCATATCTACCCCCATTCCCTATACCATAATAAACTATATGCTCAAAGTCTTACAAAGTTAATCTTTAAAAAATTACTAAATTTAATGAATTAAACCCCGGTTCACACTGGCCTTGGAAAATTTATGACAAGTAAACTTTTTTAGCCCCAAATCTCTCAGAATCCTATTGATTCTTTCCAGATTTTAGCCCCCAAATTCATATCTACCCCAATTCCCAAAAAACACAAAAAAATATGTGCTCAAAGTCTAACAAACAAATTCACCTAATCAATTAGGCACAAAAATCCAGATAAAAATTCAGCATTCAGAACCTTTTAATCCCTTAAACCAACTGATCGAGTAATTAAAATCTAGTTAACATCACATAAACGCACAAATTAAGTACACATAGTTTGAGATCAAACAAGATAAACAAACAATTCAAGATATACAACATCTACCACCTACTATTAATAAACAGCCAAAATACAATTGTTTTATTTCCCTTTGTGAGAAGAACCTGATTGTAACTAATTCAAAAACAAAAAATTCAAAAGATTAGATCACTGCAATTAATAATTTCCAATATTCTTGATACAAATGGTGACCAGTGGCAAAGAATTTTCAAGAAAAAAAGTGTAAGAGAAATTTGAGCTCGCTTGAATTATTTGACAGCATGAAATCCTAGAACTTCTGTTATAATGTAAGTGTATGTGTGCGCGAAGGAGATGATTCTAGCTTGTCGTTATCTTTACCCGCCCTAAAGAATTTTGAAACGATGCATGTACTTTAACATAACGCTCTCATTAGACACTTCCGGTTTGGAAAATCTCAAAGTGACTTATAAATTAAATTGATAATGATAAGTTGATAAATGCTTATAAGTTATACTAGCTTAAATTCCGTTTCCGTTAATATTTTAATAAATTTTGAATTTTTTATCCAATCATATATTAATTTTAATATATTTATATGAATATATAATAAGTATAGATTTATAATAAAAATAATAAAAGAATGAGTTGTGATCGTAGTTTAGTAGGATAAGTTTTCGTCATAATTTAGCGGGATAAGTAGACTATATTTAGTAATTTAACAATTTAGTAGTTTAGCATGTATATAACACTATTTATTTTATTTCTAATAATCAAAATAAGATGATAATCGTTGAAACAAAATATAGCTCATTCCGATTATTATATTATAGTATAGATTTTTAAATTGCGTCAATAGAATTTATTATTTTATTTTATCCCGATTTAGCAAATCCAATTAAATATGTACTCGATTTTTCTATAGCCCGTATCAATAGTATAGTTTTATTTAAACCTAGATGGATAGTGTATATAATTTTAATATTTTTTTGTTCCGAGGCTATTATACCTACTAACGAATTGTCTTTTGATTTTATTTTTGTTTTTGACTTGTTCAATAATATAACTTTTTTATACAGGTGAACAATATATATTATTGTTATTCCCAAGGAACTAACAATGAGATTTACAGAAGGGGGGTTGATTGTAAATCTCAAAACTTTTTCAAGTTTTGAGCAGTTTCAAAGGCTAAGTGTTTTGATGAACAGTTGTGTATGAATTGCTTTGAGCAGGTGCAGATAGATATATATTCAAGACACAATTGTAAATAACTCAAAGGATTTAAAAACTTTTCTGGTGGATTTGTTGTTCCACCAGAGATGTGTATTTCAGAAAATCTGTGATTCAAAGAATTGATCACAGTTGTGTCCTAGTACAAACTAGATGATTTTCTCTCTATATTTTTCTAAACAGCTCTGGAAAATTCATCATCTAATTACTAGCTGCAACTTGGTTTATATATCACCAAGTTTACAAGTGAAGACAAAGATAAAATACAATTTTTAAAATAGTTCTTCACATGTTTCTTCTTCATTTCTCTATCCAATGCAATCTAGGATAATCTGTGAATCTTTGAATACTTCCTTGTTTGCACCAGAATGGAAATGCTGCATTTTTTTGATTCCTCCAAGAGGCTACCACATTCCAATTGTCTCTATCAACCCATGTGCCTCTGTCAGCTTATGAATTGTCACTGTCAACTGCTATTGAACTGAGCATCCGTTGAAGCTTTCATCCATTGATGCTTTATCAGTTGAAGCTTTATCCGTTGATGCATTAACAGTTGAAGCTTTATCCGATGATGTACTCATCCGTTGATGGATGTTATCCGTTGAAGCTTTAGAGACATCCGTTGAAGCTTTGTTTCTCATTCGTTGGCCTTTAATCTATCAGTTGATACTACTTCATTTATACAAAATTACAAGGCATGAAATATTTACAATTAGCCCTCCTATTTGCATATCCACTAGTAGTCAACATGACTTATAATTTCCCACAACTTCTAAGAATTATAACTTAAATACAGAAGTTGAAATATGCTACAATACTAAACTTATTTTTAAGTAAAGCTACTCCATTAATGGATAGCCAAAGTGGTCTTATCCATTGAGGCTACAACCACTAGATTTCTACTTAAGTGTTTTGCTTAACTTATCATCAAACTAATACACATATTCCTAACAATCTCCCCCTATTTATGTCTACTAGAATTGTAGGCATAAATTTAGGTTTAACTTGATGATAACAAAACACTTAACAAATATATGAGCTGAAATCAAGTAGAAATTCAAAAGTGATGCACAAGTGTATGTATTGAGATAGAATTGAAGAATTACATTATTTCCAAGGATGCTCCTTTAGACTGAGCAAATTATTTTCTTTTCCTTTGTTCCCTTATTTTCTTCCCTAGCCTCCTGTCATTTTCCTCTACTTGGAGTTGGAGTTGTCTGTAGAATTCAGATTCATCTTCTTCACTGATATCCAACTTAGATTGCATGTCCTTGAGAGTTCCATTACTGGCAATTTTAAGCTGGTCTTCAAATCTGAAAAATCTCATGACTCCTTTATTGTCTCTGAACTCCATCAACCGATGAGGTGATTTATGAATTGTAATTCCATGCTCAGGGATGCGTAATGTTCTAGGCAAGGAATTAGACTCCCGCCAAGTTTTCCTTATATTGGCAATCTTGTTGAGAATCTCAGTTTTGGCAGTCCTGGTAAAGCCAGAATCCCTTTTGATAGCTGAGTAGACTCTAACCAAGGTAGAATAGCACTCATTTAGAATTCTTTGAAGAGGCCAAGTCCTTTCCTCACTTCCTTTATACTTGAACACTAGCCTTTCTGGGAGCTGTTTGTAGGAACTTATTCCCCTTACTTCCTCCAGCTCATCCAGATAGAGTTCAATATCTGTATACTCTTTTATGTCACAAATGTGAACATAATCATCCTTTGAGGCTTGTGGCTTAGGCTTAAGTTTATGTTTCTGAGTGAATTTACTTGAGGTTAGGGGAGGTGTTGATTTGGATTTTCTTTTCAGTTTCTTTGGTGGTGGAGAGGTAGTTAGGAAGGTAGGCAAGTTGATGGTGTCCCAATCAATAGGTTCCTCTTTAGGGATGATTGGTTCACCATGGACATTTATACTGGGATCAGCAACAAAAGGTTCAGGAATGGAAGGTAGTGGTTTAGATTTTGATTAGGTTTCCACAGTGTCATCTCCACTCTTCCTTTTTGCATTGGCCTTCTTTCTGTTCCCTTTCTGCACACTCTCACCAACCACATTCCCCATATCCACATTTCTGCTTTCAATCTTGTCTTCTTCACTTTTGTCTTCAATCTTATTCTTTTCTTCAGTCTGACTTGGCTTTAGCATTTTTTCAAGCTTTGTTTGTGCTCTTTTGTCAGCCTTCAGCTTTTTAGCTTCTTCCTTTAACCTCATGGTTTCTTCCCTCTTGGCTATTGAGAATTTGGGATGTCCTTGCATCACACAGATACTCTTTCCCTCTCTATAGATGATAGCCATATTCATTCTTTCCACTACATCCTTGGTCTCTTTATGCTTTATGATGTTATTACCCAAAACTTTGTCTTCATCAGGCTTTGGAAGAGGAAAATCCACTTTTTTTAGTTGAACAAAGTTTAGAGGGTTCTTTGTAGAGTCCTTGTTGAATCTAGTGGATGTCTTGAGTACCATGGGCTTCAGGTCCCTGAAAGAAGTTTCTCCAACCTTATTCCTCCTTACTGGATTGAGCTCCATTGTGATTTGCTCAACTTTTGTGCTATGTTTCACAGATAAGGATTTTATAGTTGTAGAGCCAAACACCTGTTGCATCCTTTTATCAATTTTCTCCTTTGCTCTTTCACCTTCATCTCAGCTGCTGCTAGCTAGATTAGATTAATTCCATCAAGCTTTCCTTTAATTTGAAGTGTTGGATAAGTAGTGATGGCAGGAACTAGCACTTTGGATATTTGAATGTTTGTAGATGGCTCCCCTGTAGATGGTTCTCCTCCCCCTTCCACTTTATTCTCCCCCGTTTTGTTATCATCAATGAGAGGAGTCAAGCCTTGTGCTTTAGCCAGTTGCATTAGAAGACTAGTCTGAGACTGTTGATTTTGAAGAATGGTGACCACAAAGTTTTCAATAACTTGAACTATGTCCTCCAATTTGGCCAGCTTCTTTTCAGCATCTGATTCTCTTCTCAGTCTTAGTAACAGGTCCTGCATGGTACCAAAGGGCATGATTGAATCCAGCTTCTCAGAATTGTAGGACTTCAATTCAGTTATATCCTTCTTGAGTTCATCCACACTCAGATTTTGTCTTAATTGTTGTAGCTTCATGAGATCTAGAGAATATAAGTGGGCTTGAAGAATATTCTTGGTACCAGCATTTGAGGTGTTCTGAATGGCCTTTTGGATAGACATGACTTGTTTGACTAAGGATACATTGAATTGTCCTGGTGTAGACTCCTTTGTCAATGCCCATTCAGGTAAATTTGGAATAGAACTCGGGCCTTCATCTCCCCCTAAGTTCATGCTTCCATCAAATGAAACAGAGTCATCATCATTAGAATTTACTCCAAATTCTTCAGATGGCTCACCAGCTGTAGAAGGCATCAAATTGACAGTAGCTTTATCCCTTTGTAGAGATTCTGAAGTATGTACTAGATTTAAAATCTTCTCTGCCTCCTCATTGCCCTGAGTAGCCAACAGTTGATAGGCTGACACAGGATGAGTAAAAGTGTCAGCATCCAAGGAAATGTTATCAATTATAGCTTTATAATGTTGCTGAAATTGTCTTTCCTTTTCAGCATCATCCACAATCATTGACTCATGAGCAATGGTTGGATCCTCCCGTATACCTTCTGTACCTGCCTTTCTCTCAATTTCTCTCTTTTCTTGCATCAGGGGCTCCCCCTGGCTCACACTCCTCACACCCTCACCTTCACCTACTAAGGTGGCACTCCTCTCACTTTCTTTTGCCATGCTGGAAGAAATTGCATGCATATTTAGACTCTCAAGCTCTCTTTTTGCCTGGGAGCAACCCAGCCTCTCACTCAAATTTTCACTCCCTTCCCTCAATCCTAGAAGTGATTGTACAGTAACCATGTCTTCTACACTTGGAATTAATTTAGTTGTTTGTGTAGAGGCTATCAACGGATAAGGAGTATCCGTTGAAGTGGAAATTGATGGTATCAACGGATAACTGATTTTAAGCTTATGCGTTGAAGAACAACCACTTGTCAACGGATGAGAGATATCCGTTGAAGAAGTAAAAGAAGTAAAAATTGAAAGTGACATAATTGTTGAATCTGTGTGGATTGATTTTAATTTAGGTGACATAGATTCTTCAACTAAGTCTGAAAGAATTGGCTGATGATCCAACAAATCATCTAAAAGATGATGATCACCAGTATTTGAGTGGGGCTCATCCCTGAGTTGTAAAGAGGGCGAATCAGGAATTGATGTGAATATCATGTCCACATCCAGAGATGGTGATGGAGAATTTGGTGATTGATGTGTGTCAATTTTGAGAGAATGGGGTTGTGACTCCACATTTGTTGGAGTCACATTAAGCTGAATTTGAGAAGGCATAGATACAGGTGGGTGTATCTGTGCAGTGTGTGCACCCTGTGTGGAAACTAGGGTTTTGACCTTTTTTCTTCTTGTAAAGGCTTTTACAGGTGAGTGTGTGGCTTCAGTGTCCCTCCCTCTTTTGTTATGTGTCCCTGGTTGGGGACTATTTTCAATAGTTGCACCCTTTTGGGAGGATGCACCTAGGGATGAGTTTGAATCATTTTCAACCACCACAGTCTTTTGAAAAACTGTGGCTTGGCTAGCTGGGGTACCACTCACCTCTCCTACCTTATCCTGGGGGTTTTGTTGATGTTCACCCCTCCCCTCACCACTCACACCCTGTTCACTCCCCTCAAGGTTTATGGTAGTTGTTACAACTGTTGTCTTTTGAGAAACAACAGAGGTGGCTTTCTTTGACTTTGGTTTTGAAACTTTAGGTTTGGTGGCCTTGGTAGGAATCTGTTGGGACAAAGACACAAATTCAATATTTACACTTGAAGGCAAAGAAATGATGGGGTTGGAAGTAGTAGGAGTTAAAGAAGTATTTACCTCACTTACCTGAGGTGCATTCATGATTGGTAAGTATACCAATGGCACCTGATTATTGGGGTTAATTCTCAAAAGGTCTGCAAGGACCCTCTTCTCTTGTGCCCAGCATTTGAGTTTATTACTCTCATTGGTTATGACCAAACCTTCAGCAGCATGGTTAGCCAATAACATAAAGAATCTAGCATAGTAGATGTTATGAGGTCTATTAGCCTTGTTACCTAACCTAGTACCCAATTCTAGCATAACATAATTGCTAAAATTAAAGTACCTATTAGAAACTAGCATATAGAGCATATTAATAAGAGATGAAGTTATTGCATCAAAATTACTAATTTTCCCAGAGAAAACCTTGATAAAGGCATCACCAAGAAAACTCCATTCTTTCCTAAGGCTTTTTCTCCTAATACTTCCTAAACTAGCAGAATCAAAGGAATAGCCTATGGAATCTAACATGCTAGATACATCATTATTAGTGTGTTATGTCATGGGATTATTTTCAGGTAGTTTAAAACAGGACTGTATATCATCACAGTTAATACAGTAATCTTTACCTTTGAGAGATAAAGTCATGGTTATATCAGTAGGGTTGAACTCTGCAGTTGTCCAAATCTCCTCAATTACCTCACAGTAAATTGTTGGGGCTTCCAGCATTGCATAGCTTAGTTTGCAGTTTTTGATGAAGTCCATCATCTTGTGATAATCTGAGTGGGCTTCGTTCTTTTCCACCAAAGCTACGAAATTGTTTTTCTCATAGACAAATCCAGATTGGGACATTATCTTTACTACTGGTGCCATTGTAGTGGGTAGAGGTTGCAGAGAAAGGTTGAGAGTTTTGGGAGAGAAAGAGAGTAAAAGCTTTTGAAAAATTGCAAGAAAGCGTAAAGTGAAAATAAGAATTCAAAGGGGCTTTTATACTTTCTTAAATTAAAACATAAAGAGAATGATTAAACAATATTTTAAGTGAATTACAGCCGTTTGAGAACATGACGAAATATGGATCTTGGCTCACTAGAAAGATTTATGGGATATACTTTCCGAATTAATAGTTAGGGCTATTAATTTGATAAAAAAATAGTGGGAGATATATTATGAATATATCATAATCATATGAACATAAAATTTTAACTCAGACAATCTAATGTTTATTTTGCACATTTATTATTGTAGATACTGAGTAATGGCAAACAACACAAACACACTATCCGTACGTTCAGTCCTTGAGAAGGACAAGCTGACAGGAGGAAACAACTTCCTAGACTGGCAGAGGAATTTGAGGATTGTCCTCAGGCAGGAGCGCAAGCTTCATGTCATTGATATTCATCCTCCAGGCCCCCTTCTTGAGGGTGCTACTGCTGATGAATGAGCAGCACGCACAAGGGATGAGAATGATGCAAATGATGTTGCATGTCTTATGTTGGCAACTATGAGTGCTGAGCTTCAAAGACAGCATGTGCATATGGATGCATATACTATCAATGAGCACTTGCAAAGCATGTTTGCAAGCCAAACTCGTCAAGAAAGGTTCAACACGAGTAAGTCACTTTTTAATTGCAAACAAGGGGCGAGTGAACCAGTTGGCCCACATGTTCTGAAGATGATTGGTTACATTGAGTACCTTGAAACTTTGGGTTTCCCGATTGGTCCGGAAACTGGTATTGACCTAATCATGAATTCTTTGAACAACAAATTCACTCAGTTTGTTGTGAACTACAATATGAATGAATTTGACAAAACACCTACTGAATTGTTGCATATGTTGAGAACATATGAGACCAACATGAAGACAGCTGAACCTGCTCCCATACTGATGGTGGAAAATAAAGGTACGGCCAAAGGAAAGGGCAAATGGAAGGGTAAGAAGAAGATTGGATCTGATTCTACACCCAAACCAAAGTCAGGTCCTAAACAGGCTTTAAAGCCTAAAGGTGGTGTGGCCAAGGGTGAATGTCACTACTGTAAGAAAGATGGTCACTGGAAGAGAAACTGTCCAATTTACTTGGAGGATCTGAAGAAAAAGAAAGCAGTTCAGATTTCTGGATCAGGTATTTATGTTATAGAAGTCAATTTTTCTATTTCTACATCTTGGGTATTTGATACTGGATGTGCTTCTCATATTTGTATAAATGTGCAGGGCCTGCAGAGAAGTAGAACTTTGGCTAAGGGAGAAGTGGACCTAAGAGTAGGCAATGGAGCAAAAGTTGATGCTTTAGCTGTAGGGACTTATTATTTATCTATGCCCTCTGGGCTTGTTTTAGAACAAGAAGACTGTTTTTACGTGCCTGCGATTCGCAGAAACATTATTTCTGTTTCTTGTTTGGACAAGAAAGGTTTTTTGTTTACAATAAAGAACAACAGTTGCTCTTTTGCTTTGAATGATTTAACCTATGGTGTTGCGCCTTTATTTAATGGTTTATATGTTCTTGATTTAGATAACCCTGTCTGTAATATAGAAAACAAATGACTTAAAATGAATGACTCAAATCAAACATACATCTGGCATTGTCGTCTAGGCCACATAAATGAGGCACGCATATCCAAATTACATAAGGATGGATACTTGGATAAGTTTGATTTTGAATCATACCAAGAATGCGAATCTTGTTTGCTTGGTAAGATGACTAAAGCCCCTTTCACTGGTAAGGGTCAAAGGGCCACTAAACGTCTGGAGCTAATATATAGTGATGTATGTGGCCCACTGCGTGTAATGGCTAGAGGAGGCTACTACTACTTCATAACATTTACTGATGATTTCAGTAGATATGGATATGTATATCTTATGAAGAACAAATCCGATTCTTTTGAAAAATTTAAAGAATACAAGGTTGAAGTAGAGAAGCAAATTGGCGGAGATGCAAGTATTAAGATCTTACGATCCGATCGTGGGGGTGAATACTTAAGCACCGAATTTAGAGAGTATTTGAAAGAGAGTGGTATTGTATCACAACTCACTCCGCCAGGAACACCTCAATGGAATGGAGTTTCAAAGAGGAGAAATCGCACCTTGTTGGACATGGTGCGATCGATGATGAGTCATGCAGATCTTCCAATTAGTTTCTGGGGTTACGCTCTAGAAACAGCGGTTTTCACACTTAACCGTGTTCCTACTAAGAAGGTTCAAAAGACTCCATATGAGATATGGAAAGAGAAACGGTCAGGCATGAACTTTATGAAAGTTTGGGGATGTAAGGCGTTTGTAAAACTGGACCATTTTTAAGTACTAAATGAGATTTTACCAGGTCTAGCGAAAACAACATAGATTGTATTGAGAAATGATTAATCAGTACATACTAGATAAGTTTCCTAAAACGCAAGAAACTAAATCTTTATATTTCGCTATTTTTGGAGGCCTGTGATTTACAACTTAAAGTAGAAATTTCACAGTCAAATCAACAAGAAACAAATGAGCACTTGACCTAAGACGTTAATATGCTTGTCGATATCAGCAAATAAGCAATGCAAGCTTATAATTACAGGAATAACATCTCAAAGTAGAAACTTCACTATGAATTAAATAAGAAACAAAAAGAAAATATTTGACCTATGAACTCAATATACTTGTTGATTTTAGCAATACTCTAAGAGGGCGTTTGGAAACTTACATTTCATTTTAAATTAGGGATTTCAAATGACAGTATTTGAGTTGTCATTTCAAATTCTCATGTTTATACTAATATTTGAATGTCCTGGATTTCAAATGAAATCCAAATTCTCAAACAGCTTATTTGATCAAATCCAAAATTTCAAATGAAATCTAGTTTCCCAAACGGGCCATAAGGTATATCTAATTTATTTATTAACCCTCTATGTGAATCAAACAGTCTTACAAAATAAAGGCATAGCAACCAGGTTGCAGCAAAGACAATAAATTAAAAAATTCTGCTTTATTTTCTCCTCTGAAGAGGAAAATGTTAATTACCTTGATGAGTTTTCCATCAACTGCAACAGTTCTCATGTTTCCCAAAGAAAATGTTTCCAAATTCAGCGGTGGCAATGGCTTTTGCAAATAAAATCTTATAGCGTCGTTACAATATTAACACTTCATTCTACATATATCGTTAGAATGATTTGACATGATTCTTTGCAATATTTATCAACACTTCATTAGATATTAACATGAAAAAGATTGATCTCGGAAATATATGAATATATCCGCTGAACTTAAGAGACCCTAGCTCATAAAGTTTCATTATTATCAATATTATTCTGAAACATCAGCAAGTTGTGAAGTATAACCTAAATACAGTTTGAAAACAACCTGTATTTTGGTAGAAATAGATTGCTGCTTGACATTCCTTAGATCTTCTAGTTTGCAGTCATCAAACCTGCATTTCTAATATTGATATTCAGTATACATAGAGAGTAAAAAATTACGCTAAAATTAGATGTGTTGGCTTGCAATTAAGGTGCTATTAATAATTATTTGTTCCACATCTTCTCCAAAAAGAGATATACATATATATGTGGATTTTGGCTGGATCATACATAGTTATCAGCTATCACCACTAATTCAGCAGTGGTGCAACCAGATATTGGCACTTGAACAATCGGTAATTAAATAAATATGTTTCCTAACTTAACACACATACTAGATTTTACTAATTATTATCAAGTTCTAATTTAGTTGCACCCGAAAAAGATACAAGTCCTGTTGGAAACGTAAATGGGCTTTATACCAAAATATTACAATAATATTAATATAACAACACAGTAATAGGAGATTACTCTTATTTCTTAATAATAGTAATACAACTTATAAATATAAGTGTTTACACACACTGCTATTTTTTCTCTCACAAGGGCTTCAGCTCTTTTATTTCTCTCTATGAATTTCACTATTGGTGTAGTATACAAGAATGCAGGAATGCCTTATTTATAGGCTCTGAGATGATGACCTAATTGCTTAAGTAATATTGTTGCTGACCTAATTGCTTACATAGACATACATTTAATTCAAGCATATCAAATTTCAATATCTAGGTTCCGTGTTTTGTGCAATCTTCAACTCAGCCTACCTTATTTGCAGGGCTTCATTTAAGAACTTACAGATGACAAGCAGCTTCCATCCTTCTAGACAATATGAATAGTTTGACATCTTGCTGGACTCTTCCTCATTCAACTCTTATCCTGAAAATATATAGTTGTGCTGCTGCAATTACATTTCACGTACTCTTCCTTATTATCTGGTACACACAGCTGGATACTTATTTAATACCTGACTTTTTATTTTGCAAATTCTAGATGCCAGCTTTTACTTATACATATGAGGGTTTGAATTCTAACACTCCCCCTCAAACCCGATTCTGCATTCTGAGTTTCTTTTTCATTTTCAAAAATATCTCTGGCTTCAATGGCTTTGTGAAAATATCGGCTAAATTTTCTTCTGTTCTGCAGTGCACCAATTCCACAATTTTATCATTTATCTTTTCTCGAAGAAAATGATATTTAATATTAATGTGCTTGCTTCGACTGTGGGATACTGGATTTTTCGCGAGTGAAATAGCAGATTTATTATCCACATAAATAGTAATCGGATCAACCTTTGCAAGATTTAACTCGCCCAATATGTAGCCTAGCCACATAGCTTGACATGCGCATGCTGCTGCTGCCATATACTCCGCCTCACATGTTGAGAGAGCAACTGTTTGTTGCTTCTTTGATGACCACGAAAATATTGCTGAACCAATATGAAAAGCATAACCTGAAGTGCTTTTCCCGTCATCCAAATCTCCACCATAATCACTGTCTGAGTAGCCAACTAATTTTGAATCTTGAGAATGAGTGTAAAATAAACCATGATCAAGTGTACCTTTAATGTATCTCAAAATTCTTTTAGCTGCCATGAAGTGATCTTGCTTCGGCTTCTCCATGTACCTACTAACCAGTCCAACCGCATACATGATATCCGGACGAGTAAAAGTTAGGTACCTCAGACTTCCAACCAAACTTTTGAACAATGTCGGATTTACCGACTCCCTCGTTGAATCAATTCTGAGCTTTATGCTTGCTTCTGCTGGTGTGCTCACCGGCTTGCATTCCTCCATTTTGAACTTCTTTAAAATTTGCTCCGCATATTTTTTATGAGACATAAAAATCCCATCTTTCTTTTGCTTCACCTCGACTCCAAGAAAGTATGACATTTGACCAATATCTGTCATCTCAAATTCGTTAGTCATAACTTTCTTAAAATCATCAAACATACCAGGGTTGTTTCCTGTAAAGATCATGTCATCCACGTACAAGCACACGATCATAATATCTCCCCCTGAATTTGTCTTTGTATAGAGGGCATGCTCGTATGGACTCTTCACGAAACCATTTTTCTGAAAATATTCATCAACCCTTGTATTCCATGCTCGCGGAGCTTGCTTCAAACCATATAATGCTTTTCTTAGCCGATAAACTTTATCTTCCTTGCCTTTATGAACATATTCGGGAGGCTGCTCAATATAGACTTCTTCTTCAAGATAACCATTCAGAAATGCCGACTTCACGTCCATCTGAAAAATCTTCCATTGATTTTGAGCTGCAATTGCTGTAAGCAGTCTTATGGTATCAACTCTTGCAACTGGAGCAAATACCTCATCATAGTCAATGCCATATCGCTGCTTGTAGCCTTTAGCCACTAGCCTCGCCTTGTGCTTTTCCACTTCACCATCCTGATTTGTCTTTGTCTTGTAGACCCACTTGACACCAATTGCTTTGTGTCCTTCTGGAAGATCTGTGAGCTCCCATGTATCATTTTTCTTGATTGCGCCAATTTTTTCATCCATGGCTTTATTCCATTTGCTTTCTTCAGAAGCTTCCTCAAATGTAACTGGATCACACTCAGCCATTAAGCAAAACAATGAATAATCAAAGGTAGTTTGTACCGGACTTGTTGCTTCATATATATTATCCAAACTCCGCATTTTCCTTGGCGCTCCCCCTGAACTGCTGCTTCCTCCCGTGGATGGTGTTGATCCAAAAGTTTGTTGATTTGGACTTGGTGGAGGAGTTTGATCATCGTCTCCGTCATCTTCAATGTTCCGGTTATCACCGTCATCGTCTTTGACAATAATTTTAAACCAGAAAAACCAAGATGACCATATCTTAAATTCCATAACCACGAGTCATTTTTAATGACCATCTTCAAACACCTCTGCATCTTCGTCTGTATATCAAGTGTAAACAAACGATTCTTTGACATCTCCACATCTGCAATTAATTCTTGATCCCGATTCCTGATGACGAGAGAATTATCCTGCATCTGTATATAATGTCCTTTCTCCCCAAGTTGGCCAAGACTGATGATGTTACTTTTCAAAGCAGGTATATGGTAAACATCATTAATAAACTTTTTCTCACCATTCTTCAATACAATCGTAATTGTACCTTTACCTTTGACTGGAATCTTCGATAAATCACCAAACGTAACTTCTCCGCTGATGGTCTCGTCTATCTCCGTAAATAAATCCTTGTGGCCCGTCATGTGGTTGCTCGCACCAGAGTCAAGATACCAAACATTTTTCTTGCTCTCCTCGTCGCCTTTATAAGTGAGGAACATAGCAGTGCCAATATCTTTGTCTTCTTTTGCTGCTGCAAAATGACTTCTTTCTTCCACTTTCGGTGATCTACATTCATAACTGAAATGGCCAAATTTATTGCAATTATAGCACTGAAATTGAGACTTGTCACCTCGTTGAAATCCTCCTCGTCCTCGTCCTCTAAAATTCTGACCATGGCCAGATGGACGATAACCTTCAGTGTTCTGGCTTCTGTTGAAGGACTGTCTTCCACGTCCTCTTCCACCACGGTAGCCACCTCTAAAGCCACCTCTTCCACGACCAGAACTGCTACTGCTTGAACTTTCACCAATGGACACCTTACTTTGCAACGCCTTTTCTAAATGGCTTGTATCATCATACTGGTTCATCCGCTGCTCATGCGCTTGAAGTGAACCAACTAGCTCATCAATGGAAATTTTGGACAAATCTTTTGACTCCTCGATAGAAGTAACCACGTAATCAAATTTTCTCATCAACGAACGGAGTAATTTTTCCATGACCCGAACATCATCGAGACTTTCTCCATTTCTCTTCATCTCATTTGTCACTGTTTTTAAACGAGTAACATATTCACCAATATTTTCTGAGGCCTTCATTTTAATATTTTCGAACTTGCCACGAAGAACTTGGATCCGCACCTTTTTTACTTTCTCCACGCCTTGGAATGATTTCTGCAAAATCTCCCACGCATCTTTTGCTGTTTTTGCTTCTGAAATTTTTTCAAAGGTAGATTCATCAACACCTTGAAAAATTGTGTACAACGCCTTTTTGTCCTTTTTACGGGACTCCTTTAACGCCGTCTTCTCGGCATTTGGAAGTGCTGCTTCAGCGGTTGCATCTGCGGGCTCATTAAACCCACTTTCGACAATATCCCAATTATCGTAGGAACCGAGTAACACCTTCATTTGGATACTCCAATTCCCGTAATTTGTCGCCGTCAACTTCGGAATGTTGGGCTACACCATATTCGCCATTTTCTTGAACGGAACGCTGGCTCGGATACCACTTGTTGGAAACGTAGATGGGCTTTATACCAAAATATTACAATAATATTAATATAACAACACAGTAATAGGAGATTACTCTTATTTCTTAATAATAGTAATACAACTTATAAATATAAGTGTTTACACACACTGCTATTTTTTCTCTCACAAGGGCTTCAGCTCTTTTATTTCTCTCTATGAATTTCACTATTGGTGTAGTATACAAGAATGCAGGAATGCCTTATTTATAGGCTCTGAGATGATGACCTAATTGCTTAAGTAATATTGTTGCTGACCTAATTGCTTACATAGACATACATTTAATACAAGCATATCAAATTTCAATATCTAGGTTCCGTGTTTTGTGCAATCTTCAACTCAGCCTACCTTATTTGCAGGGCTTCATTTAAGAACTTACAGATGACAAGCAGCTTCCATCCTTCTAGACAATATGAATAGTTTGACATCTTGCTGGACTCTTCCTCATTTAACTCTTATCCTGAAAATATATAGTTGTGCTGCTGCAATTACATTTCACGTACTCTTCCTTATTATCTGGTACACACAGCTGGATACTTATTTAATACCTGACTTTTTATTTTGCAAATTCTAGATGCCAGCTTTTACTTATACATATGAGGGTTTGAATTCTAACAAGTCCACAGCCATATACAGACCTAGTTCATGTTAACTGTTAAAGTGTGAGAATTGAGGATATATATGATACGACAACCTTGTTAGTTTTTCAGTTTCCCACTTGTAATGCTTAAATAGATGAGGACAGTGGCTCAAATTCATCAGTTTTACCTTCATCACAGCTCTCACAGATAAGAGCCGCAGACTTATCACCCTGTCTGCTGGTCATCTTGATATTCTTTTGAACAGTCTTGCAGCTGTCTCGAGACTTGCCATTCATTGCTAATAGCATATTTCTCCATTTGTCCTGACAACTATATTCAAAAGTATTGTGGAGAAAAAGATACATAATAATGGAACCAAGGAAGGCTCGCATATATTCTTGCTGACAGTAATTATACTAGTATGTGCATAATTAGCTGATTCTTATTACTATTCAATCTGAGAGTAAGGTATTTATCAGCAATGAAAGAAGGTGTGTGCAAAGTTCATCATACCTTGAGGTCCACATTAGAACGTGCACGCAAGATACTTCCGAACTGGTGGTCTTTGAGAATATCGGCCTATTTTCCCAGCACCGTGCTTAGTATTCCGTCTTTTAAAGCATCCTCCTCTTTGGTAGTCCACTTGAGATTACAAAGACCTGTTTCCTAGTATTATCTGTATGAAAGAGAAACAGTTAAAATCATGCTCGTCAGCACATTTGCATATGGAAAGAAGATAGTTAAAATTTTACTGAAACAAATTTAGCACAAACTACACTATATTCCACTTTTAATGTTTAAAGCAATCCCTCTAACCCCAACTTCCAGAGAAAACACAAGATATTGCACAGTTGTGGAAATGATTAATTATCATGATTCCACACCCGAAAATTGAAAAATTAAGTTGATTTTATATTCTACATGTGAGGAAAGTTATTAAAGACTAAAAGTAATATATAACTAACAAACAGGAAACTTAAGCTAAATCAAAAATACCAAGGACAAATTTGTACCCAAAGATCATCAAAGGTTACATAAGTCAAAATAACACATTAGATGTAGAAATGTCTAATAACTTTATGTATAGAAGGTAGAGCGTTGTGTGTTAGCATTTATATGCATTAAAACCCTTGTTTCATTTTAGTTTATTTTCCTTTATATTAAAGGGTATTCTTCCTTCATTCCTCCATGCTGATATTGGGTTAAAATATACCCCCACAATTCTCCCCTCAAACCAAGAGCTACAATTCTGGGGGCTTTACCTCCTAAGATGAATTTGACTGATCATCTTGTACTGCCGCTATTCATCTATTGAAACTGTCAGATGACCTCTAGCATGAAGACTTTCGACATAATGCATCAACCTCAAATCTTCAATTGCGAGTAGACTTAAGGTTCTCCACCATATATAGGACTTGCAGCCCGTCAACCCTCAAGTTCTAGCTTCTAAATCTTTACCTTCTGATAACACATGTTGGGCCCCTAGCACCCATATATAACTTCATAGTAGTATGATAATGTTCATTTTGGGTCAAGCCCGCAAATAATTGTTTTTGGACTCTCATACTAATAGGAAAGGAGTTAATAATGTGCTTATATGATATATCTAAAGAAAATTTTCCTTTCACTCATGTGAGATTTGGGTTGAGATCTCAATAGTCAGACCGAGGGGAGGCTATTCACTACAAGAAAATAAGGCTAAATTCAACTACATAAATACAACCAGGGTCAAATACAACCATATCTGGTTAAATTTAGGAGGCGCCGCTAAATTCAACCGCCAACAGTCATATTTAAAAACGGTTGTATTTAGGCGGTCGAATTAAGAAGCAATTACAATACGACCGAACTCAATTACAGCTGGAAACGGTTGAATTTAGCCGCTCCACTAAATTCAACCGTATTCCGTCTACTTTAGCCTCGCATAAATTCAACCCAATAATTACAACTGAAGCCTTTTACAACTGAAAACGGTTGAATTTATTCTTGCCAGAAAAATTTGAGGGCATTTTCCCGCCAATGGAATTTTCCCGCCAAAAAATGAGAGGGAAAAATTGGAGCCAAATATCAGCTTAAAATTTTAAAAAGTAATTTTTTAAAAAAAATCAGAAAAATAAAATTAATATTTTTAAATATTGCTAAAATATGTAAATAGAAATTAATTATACATTCATTCTAGATCTTGTAATTAATTTTTAATATTTTTACATAAGTTTAACTATTTTCAATTATTTTTACAATAGTTGAATGTTCTGTAATTAATTTTGCTAAATTCAACTACAAGTGGTTAGTTTATAATAATAATATATTCATCTTAATTCTTGTAATTAACTTTTTATTATTTTTACATATATTTAACTATTTTCGTTTATTTTCGACAAGTACTTCTTACAAATGTTTAGTCCCATATTGATGTTTCCATTTTTTTTAAACTTTTAGGAATGATTCAACCTTACAGAGTATTATGGTAATAATTTTAGAAAAAAATAAATGTATCTGATTTGCTATTTTAATAGTCAACTACTATTTTGACTAGTAGTCCCATATTGATGTTACAATTTTTTTAAAATATTTATGAATGTTCCAACCTTAAAGATGTCAAGATCTATATATTTTAGCGATATGATAAAAGTTTTAGAAAAAATTAAATGTTTTTGGTTTCCTATTTTAACAGTCAACTATTAGTTTGACCAGTACTTCTTACTAGAGTTTACTGATGTTTCGATTTTTTATAAATTGTTTATGAATGATCCAACCTTAAGGATGTCAGGATATATATATTATAGTGATATGATAAAAGTTTTAGAAAAAAATAAATGTTTTTGGTTTTCTATTTTAACAGTCAACTATGAGTTTGAACAGTACTTCTTGCTAGAGTTTAGTCTCATACTACTGTTTCGATTTTTTAAAAATAATTTATGAATGATTCAACCTTAAGGATATCAAGATATATATATTTTAGTGATATGATAAAAGTTTTAGAAAAAAATAAATGTTTTTGGTTTCCTATTTTAATAGTCAACTATTTGTTTGAGTCGTACTCCTTACTAGTGTTTAGTCCCATACTGATGTTTCAATTTTTTAAAAATTATTTATGAATGATCCAATCTTAAGGATGTCAAGATATATATATTTTAGTGATATGATAAAAGTTTTAGAAAAAAATAAATGTTTTTGGTTTTAACAGTCAACTATTAGTTTGACTCATACTCCTTACTAGTGTTTAGTCACATACTAATATTTTTCGATTTTTTAAAAATTATTTATGAATGATCCAACCTTAAGAATGTCAAGATATATATATTTTAGTGATATGATAAAAAATTTAGAAAAAATAAATATTTTTGGTTTCCTATTTTAACAGTCAACTATTAGTTTGACATGTACTTCTCACTAGAGTTTAGTCTCATACTGATGTTTTGATTTTTTCAAAATTATTTATGAATGATCCAACCTTAAGAATGTCAAGATATATATTTATATATACATATATTTTTTAGTGATATGATAAAAATTTTAGAAATAAATAAATATTTTTGGTTTCCTATTTTAATAGTCAACTATTAGTTTGACAAGTACTTCTTACTAGAGTTTAGTCCCATACTGATGTTTTGATTTTTTAAAAATTATTTATGAATGATACAACCTTAAGGACATCAAGATATATATATTTTAGTGATATGATAAAAGTTTTTATAAAAAAATAAATGTTTTTGGTTTCCTATTTTAACAGTCAACTATTAGTTTGACCCGTACTCCTTACTAGTGTTTAGTCCCATACTGATGTTTCGATTTTTTATAAATTATTTATGAATGATCCAACCTTAAGGATGTCAAGATATATATATTTTAGTGATATGATAAAAGTTTTAGAAAAAAATAAATGTTTTTGGTTTCCTATTTTAACAGTCAACTATTAGTTTGACCTGTACTCCTTAGTAGTGTTTTTTTTAAAATTATTTATGAATGATCCAACCTTAAGGATGTCAAGATATATATATTTTAGTGATATGATAAATTTTTTAGAAATAAATAAATATTTTTGGTTTCCTATTTTAACAGTCAACTATTAGTTTGACAAGTACTTTTCACTAGAGTTTAGTCTCATACTCCCATACTGATGTTTCAATTTTTTAAAAATTATTTATGAATGATCCAACCTTAAGGATTTCAAGATATATATATATATTTTAGTGATATGGTAAAAGCTTTATAAAAAAATAAATGTTTTTGGTTTCCTATTTTAACAGTCAACTATTAGTTTGACCCGTACTCTTTACTAGTGTTTAGTCTCATACTGATGTTTCGATTTTTTAAAAATTATTTATGAATGATCCAACCTTAAGGATGTCAAGATATATATATATATATTAGTGATATGATAAAAATTTTAGAAAAAAATAAATTTTTTTGGTTTCCTATTTTAACATTCAACTATTTTAGCAATCAATGAGTAGTTTGACGAGTATTTCTTACTACTCTTTAGTCCCAAATTTTTTATTAAAATAAGGAGCTCTTAAATCAAATTATAAAAATTTTAATTTTTATTAAAAGAATGATTAAATAATTATAATAATTTTTAAAAAATTATTTGAACTTTTTTATAAAATAAAATAGATAGTATATCTCGGTTGATTTTATAAAATGACACTCCTAAATTCAACCGATAACAGTTGAGTATAGTGACACGTCAGCGATCCACGTGATTTTTATCCAACGCACGAGATTCAACCACTAAAAAAATAATCTGACGGTTGATTTTACATTATATAAAAACAAAATTAATAAAATAAAATACTTTTATTTTTACTTTATAACCCCCCACCCCAGTTCCCACCCACCACTACACCATAAATGGCCTACAGCAACACCAAGAAAATGTTACAACAGGCCCAAAAAAGTGTTACCACAGCCAGAAAAAGGCCTAAGGTAACATAAAATTTAAGTTGCTCTTTTTCGAGTTACCTTTGGCCCCTAAGGTAACATTTCCTTTGCCCTGGTGCAACATGTACTTTTGTGTTATAATAGACATCAAAGGTAACGTCAATGTATGTCTATACTATCACACTATATATGTTACCTTTGCACTTTGAATTTGTAAAAAAAAAATGGGGTCCACTTGTGGGGCCCATATTGGGGCCCACAGGTGAGCCCCATTTTTTATAATGATTTGTATTATATTAATTTGACATGATTTGTTTGTGAATTGAACACATATACCATTAATATGTTTTTCATATGTAAAAGCAATACTACATGAAATTATGCTATTTGAAATCGAACAATCCCATCATTACATACCACAAAATGTATTACATCCAAACCAACTCAAACATTCAAACCATCACATGTCTAAAACTACGACAACGACAATTATTTTAACAAAACAAAATAGTTCAGTTCTTTACTAAACATTAGGAAAAAAAAGATAAACTTAATAAAATAGTAACACTGGAAATTCTTCACATTCTCCTCGACTTCAGACGCAAGTGTTTGGTCCACTTTTTGTTAAGTGTCCTCTTTTACCAGCATGTCCCTAACTGCATGATACCCCAAAGATAACAATGCACAAATTAGTTAAGCACTTCTGATAGATGCTTTAGGTAGACAAACATTAAACCGCATTCATGAGAGTGCAAAAGCATGGTAGAATTTAAAAAACAAATATAATGTACGTACAAAACAAAGTTAAAATACTTGAGGGGCAGGAATGATATAACCGAAATAGATAAAGCCTTATACGATGTAATTCTAAAGAAATTACATTACAGTAGCATGTAATTCCAGAAATACAGGTTCAACAGAAATGCATCTGGTGACATGCATTAAGCAGAACGCAGACAAAGCATTACAGTATCATGTAATTCCAGAAATACAGGTTCAACAGAAATGCAGGTGAGTATTTAAATTGTGGACAAAGAGGTATATGTCAAAAAGGCCGACAACCTCTAAAAATGAATTTCGCATCCATGACAGAACAATGTATATTAACTGACTGTTCTGGTGCTAAGAAACCCCTCAGATAAGTAAATTCAACAAAATCACATATCTTGCTTTAACATCTGTTTTATACAGATTCAATTGCAAATTTAAATGAACAAACTGCAGATGTGAAGATATAAATTACCTGATCCCTGCAACAATCCCAGCTGACATTATTTTTTATGTTTCAGCATAATGTTGCCCCTTGATCCATGTAAGTGCCGTAGCACAAACTGCGTATGAATATCACTAGGCGTTAAATTCAGCGCTGCCAATTTCATAATCAATTCAAATTTACAAGATTATCACCAGTCAAAACTTTGCATTACTTCTGTAATAATATTCTACAATCTAAGCATAAGTAAAGAAAGGTGTACAAACTTAGGTTCTATATTCTTCACATGCTAAACAGATGTTTATTTTCCCTGGTCTTCCTAAACAGCATCTAAATATGTGCTAACTAATAGATCCACAAGAATCTATATCAAAAAGCAATGGTAGAGCTAGAAAACCTTAACTCAGGGGACAGGGCACTAAAATAAATTAAAAACATACAAGTCAGACATCTCTTTATAAAAAAAAATTCTCTACTGGGGGCAAAAATTATTTCCAATCATATATCATAATATGATTAGTATTTTTTTTTATTTTTGGGTTTAGTGGGGACTATAATTCCCTCCAGCTTGTATGTACACTTAAACATCGATAACTAACATTCAAGGAGAATTTTATTCAATTATTGAGATTATTCAATTCCGAAGTTTAAATACATTGTCTCTTCTACACTGGTATGTTTAGACCGAAAGAAGTTTTTAGCAAACCTATTATTCTTATTCAGTACCAACATTTGGTATCCATTATTGATTTCATTCTTAATCCATTACAAAAATAAAATAGCATGTTCATAAATACATAGAAATAATAGAAAGTATCATTTTAAATGTGACAACATAAATATGTATAAAGAAGAAAACAATAAAAATGTAGATTACCAGTCTCAAGAATGAAAGCGAAAAAGGAATTAGCTAGCTTATGAAAAGCATTGAGACTCAAATATCCAGCTAAAATGAGCAATAGACCTATGCCAAGACCTCCGCCAAGAGACGCAGTGCTTCCGTTCTTGATAAATCCAGTGATCCCTCCGCAAGCAACCAGCATTCCATATGGGATCGTAAAGAAAAAATCAGTACTTACCTCTTCTTAGCTGCAACAACAGAAATTAACAAATTACTAGGTTATACCAACACTCTCAACAGAGAGAAACAAAAAGCTGGCGTGTTAGTTGCATGTACATTTATAACTCATCTGATTCATGAAATGTTCTAGTATAGTAATGCTTAATATTACAATAACTGCACATTTTTTACCTTCTCTCAGTTTGATTCTTATCTTGTTTGTCTTTGGATGGCTTCTGTACAGTAAACTTATGCAGCAGTGGTTTATCCATTGTGAGCTTTAGGAGATTCTCGGTTAGGAGATTCTCGGTGTATATAAATGAATTACACTCGACAGGAATCCCACGCATCCTAACCTTCTTGACTTTATTCTTGTCAAGGTCATACCACAAAAGCTTTTCTGTATCGACCTCTAGAAGTACATCACTACAACTATATTAATCAAAAAATAGATAAATGATTGATAGATAAATAGCTACACCTAATACTCATACCAATCAGTACTATTAGAAAAGGTACAAAAATCACTAAATTAAAAAACTAGAAGTAGTCTATATCTCAAAAATTATCACAAGATTCAATTAAAACTTCAAAAAAAAATCCCAAAAATCAACAAAAACATATAAATAAACAAATCGTTCCTTAACTGAAAGTGCAGACCTAGACGAGACAATCTCCGCAAGCATCTATATACAAATAAACAGAGAAAAACTCATATAAACATATAAAAGCCAATAACACAAAAAAACCCTAATTGTAAAAATCCAATTTGGAAAAATACCTTTAGATAAAACCCTAATTGAGAAACCCGATTGCAGAAGAATAACCGATTGTAGAACAAGAAGACTCGATATCAGTGAAGCCCCAAACCAATTGTGTTGAGAAACATGAATGTAAAACAAGACGACCCGGTTGAATCCTTTTGCAGTGAAGCCCTAAATTGATAGGGCGCGAATCAATTGAACAAAGACCTAGCTAATCTATAATTCAGTTCAATTGAAAATTGATAGTGACTGAGAGAGAGAATTTTAGAATGTGATAGAGCAACTGTGAGAGATGTTTAGATGTTTAGATATTTTTAGACTGAGAGAGATGCTTCTCCAAAATTTTGAGCCCGCTCTCTCAAAATTTTGAAGTCACCTGATCTGAGTCCAATGAGAGCCCAAGAAGAGTTCAAACAACTGTCCCTAATTTCACTTTTATTTTTTATTTTTTTAATAAACTTTTAAATTTAAAGAGTGTTCAATTTTTTTATTAATAAAAATTATCAGTTACTAATTAGTACAGTTAACAAAATTTAACAAAAAAACTATTTTATCATTCTTAGCTAATATTAATATTATTGTTTAATTAAATTATCAAAATTGATTAATTTTCAAGTCAAATAATTATATATATTTATTTTTTTGTAAAAAGTTACTTTTTTATCTATTACCACCCTATTGTAACATAAATTTCCACATGTTACCGTATGTAACACTTTGAAGTTATAGTAACATGGTACAAAGGCTATGGTAACATAAAAAATACTACGTTGCGGTAGGCTAAGATGAGCATAGCTAAGGTAACATATTTTTTTAACACGCATGATTAAACGATTGCGATAGGGCATCTATGGCATAGTGCACCCCCGTTCCCTTTCCCCCTGTTCATTCTTGCCCTCCCCGGCTCCCCTCCCCCCTCCTTTTTCTTTTTCCGGCCAACTTTTTATTTTTTTCCGGCCAATCCCTCTTTATTCCTTTACCAATTCCCTTTTCTTCTATTTTTCTACAACTCAATTACCCGCATCTCAAAAACCATTTTTTATCTTTATTTTTCGAACAAAAACTTAGGTGGGTTTTTAAAATTTGGTGTTTTAATTTCGTTTTTTATTATGGGTTTGTGTTTAAGAAAGTTGGAGGAGTATATGTATGAAATTTTTGAAGTGAAAACTTGAAATTTGTATAAATTAAATTTGGTATGATTTTTGATTCATATATTAGTTCTTGATGAATTGTTTTATATTAATATAATTATTGATAATCGATTGTACGTTATTAGCTATGCTTGGGATACTAGTTTGTTGAATTTTGTTGAGATTTACATGATTTCGAGTTTGGCCGGAAAGTTATGATTTTAATCGGAAAATGCATTATATAATTGATATGTCTTTGTTGAGGTTATATTTGAATTGTGGAAACGATGTAAACTAATTTGTTGTGTGAAATTGGACCGAAAAAACCCTTTTTTTGCAACATCGGAGTTATTGGAATGATTATCGTATTTTTTGAAACTCGCCGGAATCTGAGAATTTTTCCGGCGAGATTTTTTTTTTAAAATCTGGTGCTCGTTAATTCGACCGCATTCGGTCGAATTTAGAACAATGTTTATAATCGTATACGGTCGAATTTATGTTTTAGGCGGAAGTTTCAAAAAAATTCAAAATTTCAAATTTTTGGGCGGGATTTTCAAATTTTAGGTGAAAAACAAATTCTACCAATTTTGGTCGAATTTAAACGGTTGTATTTAGCCGGTCGTATACTAAATACGACCGGTTTACTAAATATTACTCGAGCATTTTCGACCGGCCGAAAAACCGGTTGTATTTAGCTAAATACAACCGAAAACGGTCGAATTTAACTAAATACAACCGGTTTTTTTCCGGTTGTATTTACCCATTTTTTTTGTAGTGATTTTAATCTGACCTCCTCTAAAAACGTAGTAAATAATTCAAACTCCGAACAGTCTTCAAACATCGATAAATAAAATAAGTAAACAAAAATTAGTGACTTCTTGGATTCTTAACCCTAAAATTCATATCTACCCCCATTCGCTATACCAAAATAAACTATATGCTCAAAGTCTTACAAAGTTAATCTTGAAAAAAATACTAAATTAAATGAATTAAACCTCGGTTCAGGCTGGCCTTGGAAAATTTGTGACAAGTAAACTTTTTTAGCCCCAAATCTCTCACAATCCTATTGATTCTTCCCACATTTTAGCCCCCGAATTCATATCTACCCCAATTCCCCAAAATTCAAAGAGGGAAATTCTACTTTTTCCTCAAAATTTTGGCGGTAAATTTGACTTTTCTCAAATTTTTTGCGGAGAATAATTTATGATGAATTCTGTCATAAATTAGCATATAATTTTTGATATTTTCAATTTTTAAAAATCTAATTTCATGATCCAACCATAATAATATCAACCTTTATCTGTTTGGGTGACATTTCAGAAATTTCATAAAAAAATTAAATATTTTGATAAAATTATTTAATATGAAATATTGATTATATCACTAATATATATATATATATATATATTCATATGGGTGGATAAGTGAAAAATATTTTTAAAATAATCGAAACACAATTTCAGAACTAAACACTGGTTAGCTGTACTAGTCAAACTGATACTCGATTGTTAAAATGGCTAATCAAATAACATTGTTTTAATATTAAATTTTGGTTATATCACTATTATATATATCTATTGAAATCCAAATGGTTGGATTATTGAAAAATATTTTTAAAATAATCGAAACACCAATTCAGGGTTAAACACTAGTTAGTTGGACAAGTCAAACTCATGTTGGACTGTTAAAATGACAAACCAAATAAAATTATTTTGATATAAAATTTTGGTTATATCACTAATATATATATATATTTATTTATTTACATCCATACGGTTTGATCGTTGAAAAATATTTATAAAATAATCGAAACATCAATTCAGGATTAAACAATAGTTTATTGTACTAGTCACACTCATGCTTGACTGTTAAAATGACAAACCTAATAAAATTATTTTGATATTAAATTTTGGTTATATCACTAATATATGTATCTATTGACATCCATATGGTTTGATAGGTGAAAAATATTTTTAAAATAATCGAAACACATATTCAGAACTAAACACTGGTTAGCTATACTAGTCAAACTGATACTTGATTGTTAAAATGGCAAATCAAATGACATTGTTTTAATATTAAATTTTCATTATATCACTATTATATATATATCTATTGAAATCCAAATGGTTGGATTATTAAAAAAAATATTTTTAAAATAATCGAAACACCAATTCATGATTAAAAACTACTTAGTTGTACAAGTCAAACTCATGTTTTACTGTGAAAATGAAAAACCAAATAAAATTATTTTGATATGAAATTTTGGTTATATCACTAATATATATCTATTTACATCCATATTGTTTGATCGTTGAAAAATATTTATAAAATAATCGAAACACCAATTCATGATTAAATACTAGTTAGATGTACTAGTCAAACTTGACTGTTAAAATAACAAACAAAATAAAATTATTTTGATATAAAATTTTGGTTATATCACTAATATATATACATCTATTGACATCCATATGGTTGGATAAGTGAAAAATATTTTTAAAATAATCAAAACATAAATTCAGAACTAAACACTAGTTAGCTGTACTAGTCAAATTAATACTTGACTGTTAAAATGGAAAATCAAATAACATTATTTTAATATTAAATTTTGGTTATATCACTATTATATATCTATTTGTATCCAAACATTTGGATTATTGAGAAATATTTTTAAAATAATTGAAACACCAATTCAGGATTAAACACTAGTTAGTTGTAAAAGTCAAACTCATGTTTGACTGTTAAAATGACAAACCAAATAAAATTGTTTTGATATGAAATTTTGGTCATATCACTAGTATATATCTATTGACATCCATACAGTTGGATCGTCGAAAAATATTTTTAAAATAATCTAAACACAAATTCAGGACTAAACACTAGTTAGTTGTACAAGTTAAACTCATGCTTGACTGTTATAATGGCAAACCAAATAAAATTATTTTGAGATGAAATTTTGGTTACATCACTAATATATATCTATTAACATCCATACGGTTGGATCGTTGAAAACTATTTTTATAAAATTGAAACACCAATTGAGGATTAAACATTAGTTTGTTGTAATAGTCAAACTGAAGGTTGACCGTTAAAATGGCAAACCAAATAAAATTATTTTGATATTAAATTTTGGTTACATCACTAATATATATCTATTAACATCCATATGGTTGGATCGTTGAAAAATATTTTTAAAATAATTGAAACACAAATTTAGAATTAAACACTTTAGTTGTACTAGTTAGACTGATACTTGACTGTTAAAATGGAAAATCAAATAAAATTTTTTTAATATTAAAATTTGGTTATATATCTATTGAAATCCATACGGTTGGATCGTCAAAAAATATTTTTAAAATAATCGAAACACAAATTCAGGACTAAACACTGGTTAGTTGTACAAGTCAAACTCATGCTTGACTGTTAAAATGGCAAACCAAATAAAATTATTTTGATATAAAATTTTGGTTACATCACTAATATATATCTATTAACATCCATATGGTTGGATCGTTGAAAACTAGTTTTAAAATAATCGAAACACCAATTGAGGATTAAACACTAGTTTGTTGTACTAGTCAAACTGAAGCTTGACCGTTAAAATGGCAAACCAAATAAAATTATTTTGATATGAAATTTTGGTTACATCACTAATATATAAATCTATTAACATCTAAATGGTTGGATCGTTGAAAAATATTTTTAAAATAATCGAAATACAAATTCAGGACTAAACACTGGTTAGCTGTACAAGTCAAACTCATGCTTGACTGTTAAAATGGCAAACCAAATAAAATTATTTTGATATGAAATTTTTGTAACATCACTAATATATATCTATTAACATCCATATGGTTGGATCGTCGAAAAATATTTTTTAAATAATCGAAACACAAATTCAGAACTAAACACTAGTTAGATGTACTACTTAAACTGATACTTGACTGTTAAAATGGCAAATCAAATAAAATTGTTTTAATATTAAATTTTGGTTATATCACTATTATATATATCTATTGAAATGCATACGGTTGGATCGTCGAAAAATATTTTTAAAATAATCGAAACACAAATTCAGGACTAAACACTGGTTAGTTGTACAATCAAACTCATGCTTGACTGTTAAAATGGCAAACCAAATAAAATTATTTTGATATGAAATTTTGGTTACATCACTAATATATATATATATATATTAAAATCCATACGGTTGGATCGTTGAAAACTATTTTTAAAATAATCGAAACACCAATTGAGGATTAAACACTAGTTTGTTGTACTAGTCAAACTAAAGCTTGGCCGTTAAAATGGCAAACGAAATAAAATTATTTTGATATAAAAATTTGGTTACATCACTAATATATATCTATTAACATCTATAAGGTTGGATCGTTGAAAAATATTTTTAAAATAATCGAACACTTGTTAGCTGTATAAGTCAAACTCATGCTTGACTGTTAAAATGACAAACCAAATAAAATTATTTTGATATGAAATTTCGGTTACATCACTAATATATATCTAGTAACATCCATATGGTTGGATCGTTGGAAACTATTTTTAAAATAATCGAAACACCAATTCAGGATTAAACACTAGTTAGTTGTACTAGTCAAACTGATGCTTCACTCTTAAAATGGCAAACCAAATAAAATTATTTTGATATAATATTTTGGTTACATCCCTAATATATATATATATATTTATTGACATCCATACGGTTGGATCATTTAAAAGTATTTTTAAATAACTGAATTAACCGAAGTAATTATATCTATATTTTAAAATTATATATATATATATTACATTTCAGTAAAACATTAAATAAACAAAACATGTGAAGCTGTGAAGTCGACTAGCACCAGATAGAAAGGAGTTAATAATGTGCTTATATGATATATCTAAAGAAAATTTTCCTTTCACTCATGTGAGATTTGGGTTGAGAGCTCAATAGTCAGACCGAGGGGAGGCTATTCTAATCTGACCTCCTCTAAAAATGTAGTAAATAATTCAAAATCCGAATAGTCTTCAAACATCGGTAAATAAAATAATTAAACAAAAATTAGTGACTTCTTGGATTCTTAACCCTAAAATTCATATCTACCCCCATTCCCTATACCATAATAAACTATATGCTCAAAGTCTTACAAAGTTAATCTTTAAAAAATTACTAAATTCAATGAATTAAACCCCGGTTCACACTGGCCTTGGAAAATTTATGACAAGTAAACTTTTTTAGCCCCAAATCTCTCAGAATCCTATTGATTCTTTCCAGATTTTAGCCCCCAAATTCATATCTACCCCAATTCCCAAAAAATACAAAAAAATATGTGCTCAAAGTCTAACAAACAAATTCACCTAATCAATTAGGCACAAAAATCCAGATAAAAATTCAGCATTCAGAACCTTTTAATCCCTTAAACCAACTGATCGAGTAATTAAAATCTAGTTAACATCACATAAACGCACAAATTAAGTACACATAGTTTGAGATCAAACAAGATAAACAAACAATTCAAGATATACAACATCTACCACCTACTATTAATAAACAGCCAAAATACAATTGTTTTATTTCCCTTTGTGAGAAGAACCTGATTGTAACTAATTCAAAAACAAAAAATTCAAAAGATTAGATCACTGCAATTAATAATTTCCAATATTCTTGATACAAATGGTGACCAGTGGCAAAGAATTTTCAAGAAAAAAAGTGTAAGAGAAATTTGAGCTCGCTTGAATTATTTGACAGCATGAAATCCTAGAACTTCTGTTATAATGTAAGTGTATGTGTGCGCGAAGGAGATGATTCTAGCTTGTCGTTATCTTTACCCGCCCTAAAGAATTTTGAAACGATGCATGTACTTTAACATAACGCTCTCATTAGACACTTCCGGTTTGGAAAATCTCAAAGTGACTTATAAATTAAATTGATAATGATAAGTTGATAAATGCTTATAAGTTATACTAGCTTAAATTCCGTTTCCGTTAATATTTTAATAAATTTTGAATTTTTTATCCAATCATATATTAATTTTAATATATTTATATGAATATATAATAAGTATAGATTTATAATAAAAATAATAAAAGAATGAGTTGTGATCGTAGTTTAGTAGGATAAGTTTTCGTCATAATTTAGCGGGATAAGTAGACTATATTTAGTAATTTAACAATTTAGTAGTTTAGCATGTATATAACACTATTTATTTTATTTCTAATAATCAAAATAAGATGATAATCGTTGAAACAAAATATAGCTCATTCCGATTATTATATTATAGTATAGATTTTTAAATTGCGTCAATAGAATTTATTATTTTATTTTATCCCGATTTAGCAAATCCAATTAAATATGTACTCGATTTTTCTATAGCCCGTATCAATAGTATAGTTTTATTTAAACCTAGATGGATAGTGTATATAATTTTAATATTTTTTTGTTCCGAGGCTATTATACCTACTAACGAATTGTCTTTTGATTTTATTTTTGTTTTTGACTTGTTCAATAATATAACTTTTTTATACAGGTGAACAATATATATTATTGTTATTCCCAAGGAACTAACAATGAGATTTACAGAAGGGGGGTTGATTGTAAATCTCAAAACTTTTTCAAGTTTTGAGCAGTTTCAAAGGCTAAGTGTTTTGATGAACAGTTGTGTATGAATTGCTTTGAGCAGGTGCAGATAGATATATATTCAAGACACAATTGTAAAGAACTCAAAGGATTTAAAAACTTTTCTGGTGGATTTGTTGTTCCACCAGAGATGTGTATTTCAGAAAATCTGTGATTCAAAGAATTGATCACAGTTGTGTCCTAGTACAAACTAGATGATTTTCTCTCTATATTTTTCTAAACAGCTCTGGAAAATTCATCATCTAATTACTAGCTGCAACTTGGTTTATATATCACCAAGTTTACAAGTGAAGACAAAGATAAAATACAATTTTTAAAATAGTTCTTCACATGTTTCTTCTTCATTTCTCTATCCAATGCAATCTAGGATAATCTGTGAATCTTTGAATACTTCCTTGTTTGCACCAGAATGGAAATGCTGCATTTTTTTGATTCCTCCAAGAGGCTACCACATTCCAATTGTCTCTATCAACCCATGTGCCTCTGTCAGCTTATGAATTGTCACTGTCAACTGCTATTGAACTGAGCATCCGTTGAAGCTTTCATCCGTTGATGCTTTATCAGTTGAAGCTTTATCCGTTGATGCATTAACAGTTGAAGCTTTATCCGATGATGTACTCATCCGTTGATGGATGTTATCCGTTGAAGCTTTAGAGACATCCGTTGAAGCTTTGTTTCTCATTCGTTGGCCTTTAATCTATCAGTTGATACTACTTCATTTATACAAAATTACAAGGCATGAAATATTTACAATTAGCCCTCCTATTTGCATATCCACTAGTAGTCAACATGACTTATAATTTCCCACAACTTCTAAGAATTATAACTTAAATACAGAAGTTGAAATATGCTACAATACTAAACTTATTTTTAAGTAAAGCTACTCCATTAATGGATAGCCAAAGTGGTCTTATCCATTGAGGCTACAACCACTAGATTTCTACTTAAGTGTTTTGCTTAACTTATCATCAAACTAATACACATATTCCTAACAATCTCCCCCTATTTATGTCTACTAGAATTGTAGGCATAAATTTAGGTTTAACTTGATGATAACAAAACACTTAACAAATATATGAGCTGAAATCAAGTAGAAATTCAAAAGTGATGCACAAGTGTATGTATTGAGATAGAATTGAAGAATTACATTATTTCCAAGGATGCTCCTTTAGACTGAGCAAATTATTTTCTTTTCCTTTGTTCCCTTATTTTCTTCCCTAGCCTCCTGTCATTTTCCTCTACTTGGAGTTGGAGTTGTCTGTAGAATTCAGATTCATCTTCTTCACTGATATCCAACTTAGATTGCATGTCCTTGAGAGTTCCATTACTGGCAATTTTAAGCTGGTCTTCAAATCTGAAAAATCTCATGACTCCTTTATTGTCTCTGAACTCCATCAACCGATGAGGTGATTTATGAATTGTAATTCCATGCTCAGGGATGCGTAATGTTCTAGGCAAGGAATTAGACTCCCGCCAAGTTTTCCTTATATTGGCAATCTTGTTGAGAATCTCAGTTTTGGCAGTCCTGGTAAAGCCAGAATCCCTTTTGATAGCTGAGTAGACTCTAACCAAGGTAGAATAGCACTCATTTAGAATTCTTTGAAGAGGCCAAGTCCTTTCCTCACTTCCTTTATACTTGAACACTAGCCTTTCTGGGAGCTGTTTGTAGGAACTTATTCCCCTTACTTCCTCCAGCTCATCCAGATAGAGTTCAATATCTGTATACTCTTTTATGTCACAAATGTGAACATAATCATCCTTTGAGGCTTGTGGCTTAGGCTTAAGTTTATGTTTCTGAGTGAATTTACTTGAGGTTAGGGGAGGTGTTGATTTGGATTTTCTTTTCAGTTTCTTTGGTGGTGGAGAGGTAGTTAGGAAGGTAGGCAAGTTGATGGTGTCCCAATCAATAGGTTCCTCTTTAGGGATGATTGGTTCACCATGGACATTTATACTGGGATCAGCAACAAAAGGTTCAGGAATGGAAGGTAGTGGTTTAGATTTTGATTAGGTTTCCACAGTGTCATCTCCACTCTTCCTTTTTGCATTGGCCTTCTTTCTGTTCCCTTTCTGCCATTCCTTTCTTTTCTCCCTTCTTTCCTCCACACTCTCACCAACCACATTCCCCATATCCACATTTCTGCTTTCAATCTTGTCTTCTTCACTTTTGTCTTCAATCTTATTCTTTTCTTCAGTCTGACTTGGCTTTAGCATTTTTTCAAGCTTTGTTTGTGCTCTTTTGTCAGCCTTCAGCTTTTTAGCTTCTTCCTTTAACCTCATGGTTTCTTCCCTCTTGGCTATTGAGAATTTGGGATGTCCTTGCATCACACAGATACTCTTTCCCTCTCTATAGATGATAGCCATATTCATTCTTTCCACTACATCCTTGGTCTCTTTATGCTTTATGATGTTATTACCCAAAACTTTGTCTTCATCAGGCTTTGGAAGAGGAAAATCCACTTTTTTTAGTTGAACAAAGTTTAGAGGGTTCTTTGTAGAGTCCTTGTTGAATCTAGTGGATGTCTTGAGTACCATGGGCTTCAGGTCCCTGAAAGAAGTTTCTCCAACCTTATTCCTCCTTACTGGATTGAGCTCCATTGTGATTTGCTCAACTTTTGTGCTATGTTTCACAGATAAGGATTTTATAGTTGTAGAGCCAAACACCTGTTGCATCCTTTCATCAATTTTCTCCTTTGCTCTTTCACCTTCATCTCAGCTGCTGCTAGCTAGATTAGATTAATTCCATCAAGCTTTCCTTTAATTTGAAGTGTTGGATAAGTAGTGATGGCAGGAACTAGCACTTTGGATATTTGAATGTTTGTAGATGGCTCCCCTGTAGATGGTTCTCCTCCCCCTTCCACTTTATTCTCCCCCGTTTTGTTATCATCAATGAGAGGAGTCAAGCCTTGTGCTTTAGCCAGTTGCATTAGAAGACTAGTCTGAGACTGTTGATTTTGAAGAATGGTGACCACAGAGTTTTCAATAACTTGAACTATGTCCTCCAATTTGGCCAGCTTCTTTTCAGCATCTGATTCTCTTCTCAGTCTTAGTAACAGGTCCTGCATGGTACCAAAGGGCATGATTGAATCCAGCTTCTCAGAATTGTAGGACTTCAATTCAGTTATATCCTTCTTGAGTTCATCCACACTCAGATTTTGTCTTAATTGTTGTAGCTTCATGAGATCTAGAGAATATAAGTGGGCTTGAAGAATATTCTTGGTACCAGCATTTGAGGTGTTCTGAATGGCCTTTTGGATAGACATGACTTGTTTGACTAAGGATACATTGAATTGTCCTGGTGTAGACTCCTTTGTCAATGCCCATTCAGGTAAATTTGGAATAGAACTCGGGCCTTCATCTCCCCCTAAGTTCATGCTTCCATCAAATGAAACAGAGTCATCATCATTAGAATTTACTCCAAATTCTTCAGATGGCTCACCAGCTGTAGAAGGCATCAAATTGACAGTAGCTTTATCCCTTTGTAGAGATTCTGAAGTATGTACTAGATTTAAAATCTTCTCTGCCTCCTTATTGCCCTGAGTAGCCAACAGTTGATAGGCTGACACAGGATGAGTAAAAGTGTCAGCATCCAAGGAAATGTTATCAATTATAGCTTTATAATGTTGCTGAAATTGTCTTTCCTTTTCAGCATCATCCACAATCATTGACTCATGAGCAATGGTTGGATCCTCCCGTATACCTTCTGTACCTGCCTTTCTCTCAATTTCTCTCTTTTCTTGCATCAGGGGCTCCCCCTGGCTCACACTCCTCACACCCTCACCTTCACCTACTAAGGTGGCACTCCTCTCACTTTCTTTTGCCATGCTGGAAGAAATTGCATGCATATTTAGACTCTCAAGCTCTCTTTTTGCCTGGGAGCAACCCAGCCTCTCACTCAAATTTTCACTCCCTTTCCTCAATCCTAGAAGTGATTGTACAGTAACCATGTCTTCTACACTTGGAATTAATTTAGTTGTTTGTGTAGAGGCTATCAACGGATAAGGAGTATCCGTTGAAGTGGAAATTGATGGTATCAACGGATAACTGATTTTAAGCTTATGCGTTGAAGAACAACCACTTGTCAACGGATGAGAGATATCCGTTGAAGAAGTAAAAGAAGTAAAAATTGAAAGTGACATAATTGTTGAATCTGTGTGGATTGATTTTAATTTAGGTGACATAGATTCTTCAACTAAGTCTGAAAGAATTGGCTGATGATCCAACAAATCATCTAAAAGATGATGATCACCAGTATTTGAGTGGGGCTCATCCCTGAGTTGTAAAGAGGGCGAATCAGGAATTGATGTGAATATCATGTCCACATCCAGAGATGGTGATGGAGAATTTGGTGATTGATGTGTGTCAATTTTGAGAGAATGGGGTTGTGACTCCACATTTGTTGGAGTCACATTAAGCTGAATTTGAGAAGGCATAGATACAGGTGGGTGTATCTGTGCAGTGTGTGTACCCTGTGTGGAAACTAGGGTTTTGACCTTTTTTCTTCTTGTAAAGGCTTTTACAGGTGAGTGTGTGGCTTCAGTGTCCCTCCCTCTTTTGTTATGTGTCCCTGGTTGGGGACTATTTTCAATAGTTGCACCCTTTTGGGAGGATGCACCTAGGGATGAGTTTGAATCATTTTCAACCACCACAGTCTTTTGAAAAACTGTGGCTTGGCTAGCTGGGGTACCACTCACCTCTCCTACCTTATCCTGGGGGTTTTGTTGATGTTCACCCCTCCCCTCACCACTCACACCCTGTTCACTCCCCTCAAGGTTTATGGTAGTTGTTACAACTGTTGTCTTTTGAGAAACAACAGAGGTGGCTTTCTTTGACTTTGGTTTTGAAACTTTAGGTTTGGTGGCCTTGGTAGGAATCTGTTGGGACAAAGACACAAATTCAATATTTACACTTGAAGGCAAAGAAATGATGGGGTTGGAAGTAGTAGGAGTTAAAGAAGTATTTACCTCACTTACCTGAGGTGCATTCATGATTGGTAAGTATACCAATGGCACCTGATTATTGGGGTTAATTCTCAAAAGGTCTGCAAGGACCCTCTTCTCTTGTGCCCAGCATTTGAGTTTATTACTCTCATTGGTTATGACCAAACCTTCAGCAGCATGGTTAGCCAATAACATAAAGAATCTAGCATAGTAGATGTTATGAGGTCTATTAGCCTTGTTACCTAACCTAGTACCCAATTCTAGCATAACATAATTGCTAAAATTAAAGTACCTATTAGAAACTAGCATATAGAGCATATTAATAAGAGATGAAGTTATTGCATCAAAATTACTAATTTTCCCAGAGAAAACCTTGATAAAGGCATCACCAAGAAAACTCCATTCTTTCCTAAGGCTTTTTCTCCTAATACTTCCTAAACTAGCAGAATCAAAGGAATAGCCTATGGAATCTAACATGCTAGATACATCATTATTAGTGTGTTATGTCATGGGATTATTTTCAGGTAGTTTAAAACAGGACTGTATATCATCACAGTTAATACAGTAATCTTTACCTTTGAGAGATAAAGTCATGGTCATATCAGTAGGGTTGAACTCTGCAGTTGTCCAAATCTCCTCAATTACCTCACAGTAAATTGTTGGGGCTTCCAGCATTGCATAGCTTAGTTTGCAGTTTTTGATGAAGTCCATCATCTTGTGATAATCTGAGTGGGCTTCGTTCTTTTCCACCAAAGCTACGAAATTGTTTTTCTCATAGACAAATCCAGATTCGGACATTATCTTTACTACTGGTGCCATTGTAGTGGGTAGAGGTTGCAGAGAAAGGTTGAGAGTTTTGGGAGAGAAAGAGAGTAAAAGCTTTTGAAAAATTGCAAGAAAGCGTAAAGTGAAAATAAGAATTCAAAGGGGCTTTTATACTTTCTCAAATTAAAACATAAAGAGAATGATTAAACAATATTTTAAGTGAATTACAGCCGTTTGAGAATAAAGGAAAACTGTATGTATTCTAAAATTTGCCTTTAATACAAATACATACAACTGTGTATATATATATATGTATCAACGGTTAAGTAAAAAGAATCAACGACTGTGACTTACTTAAAATGACTGATGTGACACTTCAACGGATGAGGTAAACAGTTATCCGTTGAAGATTAACACAGTTTTATCCGTTGAAGGATAAAATTACCAGAAATGTATTTATCTTTCAACGGATAATGAATATCCGTTGATAGAACAGTTTTGGCTTACGGTACTGTTGACAAAACTCTTTTCTTTAGAAATGTTAATGGCTCTACAATACTTGTTCAAATTTATGTAGATGATATTATATTTGGTTCTACAGATGATAAACTTTGTAAAAAGTTTGCTAAGTTAATGCAAAGTAAATATGAAATGAGCATGATGGGAGAGCTAACTTATTTTCTTAGTTTACAAGTTAAACAAGTTAGTGGTAGAATTTTCATTAGTCAAACTAAATATATTTATGATCTTTTAAAGAAGTTTGACTTAATGGAATGTTCATCTGCAAAAACTCCCATGGCCACTGCCACCAAGCTTGAATTAAACAAGGCTGAAAAGTCTGTGGACATTATAAGTTATAGAGGCATGGTTGGTTCACTTCTATATTTAACTGCTAGTAGACCTGATATAATTTTTTCTACATATCTCTGTGCTAGATTTCAAGATGACCCTAAAGAATCTCACTTAGTTGCTATTAAAAGAATTTTCAGATATCTCAAAGGGACTCCAAATCTAGGAATTTGGTACCCTAGAGAGTCTGGTTTTGATCTAATTGGCTACTCAGATGCAGATTATGCAGGTTGCAAAATAGACAGGAAAAGTACAACTGGCACCTGTCAATTTCTAGGGAATAAGCTTGTGGCATGGTTCAGTAAGAAGCAAAATTATATTTCTACATCAACAGCTGAAGCTGAGTACATTGTTGCTAGTAGTTGCTGTGCACAGATACTATGGATGAGGAATCAACTATTTAACTATGGGCTAAATGTTGACAAAATTCCAATATTCTATGACAACACAAGTCCCATTGCCATTACTGAAAATCCAGTGCAGCACTCAAGAACCAAGCACATTGACATCAAGTACCACTTCATAAGGGAACGTGTGATGAATGGTACAGTGGAACTTCATTTTGTTCCAAGTGAAAAATAGATTGCAAACATATTTACCAAGCCACTTGATGAATCAACATTCAAAAGATTAGTAAGTGAGCTAGGTATGCTTAATTATTCATAAATTTATGTCCTTATTGTAATTTGTTTTGTAGCCTGAAATGAATTTGTTGCAAGAACAAAGTTGGCTTTAAGTAAGTAAGTATCTAGGAGAAATTTTGACAAAGTCTCATACCAGGCTCTAGGTGCTTGCTTTAGTCCATAGAGTGCTTTCAACATATAATACACATGGTTTGGAAAATTAGAATCTTCAAATCCTGGAGGTTGGCTCACATAAACTTCTTCCTCCAATTCTCCATTCAGAAATGCACTCTTGACATCCATTTGATAGACTCTGAAATTGGCATGGGCTACATAGGCTAGAAAAATTCTGATGGCTTCAAGTCTTGCAACTGGAGCAAATGTCTCATCAAAATATATTCCCTCTTGTTGAGAATAGTCCTTAGCAACCAATCTAGCTTTATTCCTTATGACAATGCCATTTTCATCCATCTTGTTTCTGAATACCCATTTTATGTCAATAGAGCTCTTGTTCTTTGGCTTGGGTACCAGCTTCCATACCTTGTTCCTCTCAAATTGGTTTAGCTCATCTTGCATATTGGCATGGGCTACATAGGCTAGAAAAATTCTGATGGCTTCAAGTCTTGCAACTGGAGCAAATGTCTCATCAAAATATATTCCCTCTTGTTGAGAATAGTCCTTAGCAACCAATCTAGCTTTATTCCTTATGACAATGCCATTTTCATCCATCTTGTTTCTGAATACCCATTTTATGTCAATAGAGCTCTTGTTCTTTGGCGTGGGTACCAGCTTCCATACCTTGTTCCTCTCAAATTGGTTTAGCTCATCTTGCATTGCTAAAATCCAATCTGGATCCAGTAGAGCTTCTTCCACTCTCTTAGGTTCCTCCTGTGATAAAAAACTACTGTATAGACATTCATCTTGAGTAGCCCTTCTTGTTTGTATTAGTGTAGGTGCCCCAGAGGCAATACATTATTCTTTTATCTTTATGTCAGTTGATCATTCAATAAATGTATTTATTATGACCTTAATTACTGCGATATTTTGTTAGCATAATAAATGTCCTTAGAATCATGATACAAATTGTATAGTTTAAGTACATGACTTGAACTTGAGATTATATAATATATCATATTCTTAAAGGTCCCTAGTCGAGTATTATTATATAGGACAATAATAATACATAGATAGACTAGTATGTTGTTTGACAAGATAACCACATCTCATTGGTTATAAGTATGGGGATACTAAAGTCAATATATAGGTACATGTGAGAGTACATGGTACTGGACAGACCCACAGTGAGATTCTTCATGTTTAATAAAGTCATAAGAAAGACTCACAGTGATAATGGTGTAACGATCCTTTGACTTGAAATCATTATATTTCTATACGAGGATTAATATACTTTGACTACATTAAAAGTTACTTTTGATCGGGTGATGATAAAAGTGGACATCGGGTATATCATGAGTCGTATGAGAAATATGAATGATAGATAAAGGATTTAACCCTCCTATAATTAGGAGAGATATTATTGGCCTCTTGATTGAGTGAGATTATAAAAGCATGGTCATGCTCAAATAATGATTTGTCTCGATAATCTACTCATGTATCAAGTAAACCCGGATTAAATATTGAAGAGGATGACTAAATACATGCCTCGAGTTTAATCTATAATATGTATGGTTAAAGGGATTATATAACACGAAAAACATTAATCATGAAAGGTTTTATCTAATCATGATTTAATTATTGTTTAATTGGGTAACAATGATGTATTACTAGATACCGCTCATTGTTTATAATTTTATTAGAGAATAAAATTATACCCAATTAAATAATAGCCTATAGGTTCGCACAAATAGAGCACTTAATGAAATAGTTAATTTAAATTATGGATTTAAATTAATTGATGATTATTTGAATTTTATTATAATTAAGTAAGACTTAATTGAGATAATATAAATTCGAATTAAAAGGAATGTTTTTGCCCATAATAATTAAGTATGACTTAGTTATTAATTAAATAATAGAAATTCGTTTTATTATTTAATCCAATACCTACTAGGGTTGGGCTTTGGTATTATGGGCCTTTTTAATCAGTCATTATAAATAGATAATGAGAGGTTAAAGAGGCTTGTACGTTTTTAAGAAAACCCTAGCAGCAAAGAGAGGCAGAGGCAATTCAGATCATCAAGAAGGAGGCTAGTACATCCATTCCGTAGTCAAGTTCGTGAGACATTCTTGAAGGTGCTCGTGTGGATACCATAGAGGTGTTTCTCCGAGAGGTAGACACAAAGCGTGATAGCTAGGATCTCCGTTGAGTTCGTGAAAGTTAATCTCTTGAAAGGTATGATTCGTTATCTCCATAATCTGCCCATAATTATACATGGATCCTGTTTTTGAGTTTCGAAATTTTTGTTTTATTTACATTTATCCGCTGCGTTTTGTGCCTTCGGAACCCAACAATGGCATAAGAGCTACGTGTATATAGGGCTGATTTGGTTACGTGTTTACTGTATTTTTACAAGTATGCATGTGTGATGAGTCTGCCATGATAACAGTTATGTTATATGAGTCTGCCATGATAACAGTTATGTTATATGAATGATATAATGAATCTGTTAATGATCTATATGATGATACTAGTATGTTTAAGATCTGTCATAACTCATATGTATGCGATCTCTTAAAATATGTATACTGATACACATTTTTGGTAACTGGGATATGGATCGTGTGTATACTGATACATGCTTCTGGAATAGTATTCTGATACATGTTTTTCTAGTATTCTGATACTTGATTTTGCAAAAATTTCCGCCATCGGGGTGCTCGCTGCCCCCCGATCCGCGTGCTTAGGGTTTCGTTTTTAATTTGTGCTTATGACATATGCTTTACTTATTTATTATTCTTGATTGGATCATGATAAGTGATAAATAGTATGTCATCTTTATATGATCTATCATGTTCTTTAATGGTTACTTGAGCATGGTGCATAGTTATGGCCTTAAGACCTTAGTTGTAATGGTTTATTCTTTTGGTTTGTAATAAATACGACTTGCATGTCATTTTCTATTTGTAGTTGTTTTATCTCGAATGTAACTTGAGTTCTTTTGTAAGTTCATTAGTATAATTCTTAATGTAACATCCAAGAAGGACAAGGGAAAGAGGAGGCATCCTATGGAGGCCAAGGAGACAATGGAAGCAATAGAGAAGACATAAGTAATAGTTATTTTTACACCATAGATTGACCTTGATCTTTTCATTAGCCTGAAAAGATCACATAGGATTGGGTCATAACTATTGCACGTTTACTTTACGTACTTTTCATATGATGTATAAATAGTATGTGTAGAGTAGAAAATGCATGTTTTAATTAGATTAATGATGCATGTATGTATTAGATACATCACCCATGCCATGCCTTTAAACAAGATAAAATCTGTAACGACTCAAGATTTAAAATTAACAAACGATCATGAGATTCTCGTGTTTATGAAACACGGAATAAAATACGAATTTTCTTTATTTCTGACATGGGGCGATTTTGTCAACAACGGGTTCATAGAACTTGTAAGGCTGTGGGTTTTAAGCGAGACCGATGTGACTCCTCCACTACTTGGAAATCAAACCATTGACGAGTATTGATTTGAAGTATTTTATTCAAGGAAAAATTGGGAATCTCTTTATGATGGGATCATGATCGTTCTAAATTAAAAATCCCTAAGTAAAAATATTAAGTTTTAATCAGATGCTTTCCAATGAATGAACACTCATTAAATCCTAGATCGATAAGGGGAAGGGCTGTCAGTGGCAGGGGACTCCTATCTATCATGCTGAAATGCGACGAATATAAACGGTTATATTCGGACGTTGTATCATTGGGTCTAACTTAACTGAGTCATCATAATAAGGTGAATATAAACGGTTATATTCAACTATTATGAACTTAGAAGCATAGAGTTTGGTTAAAAATCTATTAGATAGATAAGATCAATTGTTGTTCACCAAATTATCCAAGAATTATATATGATATAATTGACAACTGTTGTCTACCTAAATAATCATGTTTAAGGATACCAGTGGTCGACTTAGAACATGACGAAATATGGATCTTGGCTCACTAGAAAGATTTATGGGATATACTTTCCGAATTAATAGTTAGGGCTATTAATTTGATAAAAAAATAGTGGGAGATATATTATGAATATATCATAATCATATGAACATAAAATTTTAACTCAGACAATCTAATGTTTATTTTGCACATTTATTATTGTAGATACTGAGTAATGGCAAACAACACAAACACACTATCCGTACGTTCAGTCCTTGAGAAGGACAAGCTGACAGGAGGAAACAACTTCCTAGACTGGCAGAGGAATTTGAGGATTGTCCTCAGGCAGGAGCGCAAGCTTCATGTCATTGATATTCATCCTCCAGGCCCCCTTCTTGAGGGTGCTACTACTGATGAATGAGCAGCACGCACAAGGGATGAGAATGATGCAAATGATGTTGCATGTCTTATGTTGACAACTATGAGTGCTGAGCTTCAAAGACAGCATGTGCATATGGATGCATATACTATCAATGAGCACTTGCAAAGCATGTTTGCAAGCCAAACTCGTCAAGAAAGGTTCAACACGAGTAAGTCACTTTTTAATTGCAAACAAGGGGCGAGTGAACCAGTTGGCCCACATGTTCTGAAGATGATTGGTTACATTGAGTACCTTGAAACTTTGGGTTTCCCGATTGGTCCGGAAACTGGTATTGACCTAATCATGAATTCTTTGAACAACAAATTCACTCAGTTTGTTGTGAACTACAATATGAATGAATTTGACAAAACACCTACTGAATTGTTGCATATGTTGAGAACATATGAGACCAACATGAAGACAGCTGAACCTGCTCCCATACTGATGGTGGAAAATAAAGGTACGGCCAAAGGAAAGGGCAAATGGAAGGGTAAGAAGAAGATTGGATCTGATTCTACACCCAAACCAAAGTCAGGTCCTAAACAGGCTTTAAAGCCTAAAGGTGGTGTGGCCAAGGGTGAATGTCACTACTGTAAGAAAGATGGTCACTGGAAGAGAAACTGTCCAATTTACTTGGAGGATCTGAAGAAAAAGAAAGCAGTTCAGATTTCTGGATCAGGTATTTATGTTATAGAAGTCAATTTTTCTATTTCTACATCTTGGGTATTTGATACTGGATGTGCTTCTCATATTTGTATAAATGTGCAGGGCCTGCAGAGAAGTAGAACTTTGGCTAAGGGAGAAGTGGACCTAAGAGTAGGCAATGGAGCAAAAGTTGATGCTTTAGCTGTAGGGACTTATTATTTATCTATGCCCTCTGGGCTTGTTTTAGAACAAGAAGACTGTTTTTACGTGCCTGCGATTCGCAGAAACATTATTTCTGTTTCTTGTTTGGACAAGAAAGGTTTTTTGTTTACAATAAAGAACAACAGTTGCTCTTTTGCTTTGAATGATTTAACCTATGGTGTTGCGCCTTTATTTAATGGTTTATATGTTCTTGATTTAGATAACCCTGTCTGTAATATAGAAAACAAATGACTTAAAATGAATGACTCAAATCAAACATACATCTGGCATTGTCGTCTAGGCCACATAAATGAGGCACGCATATCCAAATTACATAAGGATGGATACTTGGATAAGTTTGATTTTGAATCATACCAAGAATGCGAATCTTGTTTGCTTGGTAAGATGACTAAAGCCCCTTTCACTGGTAAGGGTCAAAGGGCCACTAAACGTCTGGAGCTAATATATAGTGATGTATGTGGCCCTACTGCGTGTAATGGCTAGAGGAGGCTACTACTACTTCATAACATTTACTGATGATTTCAGTAGATATGGATATGTATATCTTATGAAGAACAAATCCGATTCTTTTGAAAAATTTAAAGAATACAAGGTTGAAGTAGAGAAGCAAATTGGCGGAGATGCAAGTATTAAGATCTTACGATCCGATCGTGGGGGTGAATACTTAAGCACCGAATTTAGAGAGTATTTGAAAGAGAGTGGTATTGTATCACAACTCACTCCGCCAGGAACACCTCAATGGAATGGAGTTTCAAAGAGGAGAAATCGCACCTTGTTGGACATGGTGCGATCGATGATGAGTCATGCAGATCTTCCAATTAGTTTCTGGGGTTACGCTCTAGAAACAGCGGTTTTCACACTTAACCGTGTTCCTACTAAGAAGGTTCAAAAGACTCCATATGAGATATGGAAAGAGAAACGGTCAGGCATGAACTTTATGAAAGTTTGGGGATGTAAGGCGTTTGTAAAACTGGACCATTTTTAAGTACTAAATGAGATTTTACCAGGTCTAGCGAAAACAACATAGATTGTATTGAGAAATGATTAATCAGTACATACTAGATAAGTTTCCTAAAACGCAAGAAACTAAATCTTTATATTTCGCTATTTTTGGAGGCCTGTGATTTACAACTTAAAGTAGAAATTTCACAGTCAAATCAACAAGAAACAAATGAGCACTTGACCTAAGACGTTAATATGCTTGTCGATATCAGCAAATAAGCAATGCAAGCTTATAATTACAGGAATAACATCTCAAAGTAGAAACTTCACTATGAATTAAATAAGAAACAAAAAGAAAATATTTGACCTATGAACTCAATATACTTGTTGATTTTAGCAATACTCTAAGAGGGCGTTTGGAAACTTACATTTCATTTCAAATTAGGGATTTCAAATGACAGTATTTGAGTTGTCATTTCAAATTCTCATGTTTATACTAATATTTGAATGTCCTGGATTTCAAATGAAATCCAAATTCTCAAACAGCTTATTTGATCAAATCCAAAATTTCAAATGAAATCTAGTTTCCCAAACGGGCCATAAGGTATATCTAATTTATTTATTAACCCTCTATGTGAATCAAACAGTCTTACAAAATAAAGGCATAGCAACCAGGTTGCAGCAAAGACAATAAATTAAAAAATTCTGCTTTATTTTCTCCTCTGAAGAGGAAAATGTTAATTACCTTGATGAGTTTTCCATCAACTGCAACAGTTCTCATGTTTCCCAAAGAAAATGTTTCCAAATTCAGCGGTGGCAATGGCTTTTGCAAATAAAATCTTATAGCGTCGTTACAATATTAACACTTCATTCTACATATATCGTTAGAATGATTTGACATGATTCTTTGCAATATTTATCAACACTTCATTAGATATTAACATGAAAAAGATTGATCTCGGAAATATATGAATATATCCGCTGAACTTAAGAGACCCTAGCTCATAAAGTTTCATTATTATCAATATTATTCTGAAACATCAGCAAGTTGTGAAGTATAACCTAAATACAGTTTGAAAACAACCTGTATTTTGGTAGAAATAGATTGCTGCTTGACATTCCTTAGATCTTCTAGTTTGCAGTCATCAAACCTGCATTTCTAATATTGATATTCAGTATACATAGAGAGTAAAAAATTACGCTAAAATTAGATGTGTTGGCTTGCAATTAAGGTGCTATTAATAATTATTTGTTCCACTTCTTCTCCAAAAAGAGATATACATATATATGTGGATTTTGGCTGGATCATACATAGTTATCAGCTAGCACCACTAATTCAGCAGTGGTGCAACCAGATATTGGCACTTGAACAATCGGTAATTAAATAAATATGTTTCCTAACTTAACACACATACTAGATTTTACTAATTATTATCAAGTTCTAATTTAGTTGCACCCGAAAAAGATACAAGTCCTGTTGGAAACGTAGATGGGCTTTATACCAAAATATTACAATAATATTAATATAACAACACAGTAATAGGAGATTACTCTTATTTCTTAATAATAGTAATACAACTTATAAATATAAGTGTTTACACACACTACTATTTTTTCTCTCACAAGGGCTTCAGCTCTTTTATTTCTCTCTATGAATTTCACTATTGGTGTAGTATACAAGAATGCAGGAATGCCTTATTTATAGGCTCTGAGATGATGACCTAATTGCTTAAGTAATATTGTTGCTGACCTAATTGCTTACATAGACATACATTTAATTCAAGCATATCAAATTTCAATATCTAGGTTCCGTGTTTTGTGCAATCTTCAACTCAGCCTACCTTATTTGCAGGGCTTCATTTAAGAACTTACAGATGACAAGCAGCTTCCATCCTTCTAGACAATATGAATAGTTTGACATCTTGCTGGACTCTTCCTCATTCAACTCTTATCCTGAAAATATATAGTTGTGCTGCTGCAATTACATTTCACGTACTCTTCCTTATTATCTGGTACACACAGCTGGATACTTATTTAATACCTGACTTTTTATTTTGCAAATTCTAGATGCCAGCTTTTACTTATACATATGAGGGTTTGAATTCTAACACTCCCCCTCAAACCCGATTCTGCATTCTGAGTTTCTTTTTCATTTTCAAAAATATCTCTGGCTTCAATGGCTTTGTGAAAATATCGGCTAAATTTTCTTCTGTTCTGCAGTGCACCAATTCCACAATTTTATCATTTATCTTTTCTCGAAGAAAATGATATTTAATATTAATGTGCTTGCTTCGACTGTGGGATACTGGATTTTTCGCGAGTGAAATAGCAGATTTATTATCCACATAAATAGTAATCGGATCAACCTTTGCAAGATTTAACTCGCCCAATATGTAGCCTAGCCACATAGCTTGACATGCGCATGCTGCTGCTGCCATATACTCCGCCTCACATGTTGAGAGAGCAACTGTTTGTTGCTTCTTTGATGACCACGAAAATATTGCTGAACCAATATGAAAAGCATAACCTGAAGTGCTTTTCCCGTCATCCAAATCTCCACCATAATCACTGTCTGAGTAGCCAACTAATTTTGAATCTTGAGAATGAGTGTAAAATAAACCATGATCAAGTGTACCTTTAATGTATCTCAAAATTCTTTTAGCTGCCATGAAGTGATCTTGCTTCGGCTTCTCCATGTACCTACTAACCAGTCCAACCGCATACATGATATCCGGACGAGTAAAAGTTAGGTACCTCAGACTTCCAACCAAACTTTTGAACAATGTCGGATTTACCGACTCCCTCGTTGAATCAATTCTGAGCTTTATGCTTGCTTCTGCTGGTGTGCTCACCGGCTTGCATTCCTCCATTTTGAACTTCTTTAAAATTTGCTCCGCATATTTTTTATGAGACATAAAAATCCCATCTTTCTTTTGCTTCACCTCGACTCCAAGAAAGTATGACATTTGACCAATATCTGTCATCTCAAATTCGTTAGTCATAACTTTCTTAAAATCATCAAACATACCAGGGTTGTTTCCTGTAAAGATCATGTCATCCACGTACAAGCACACGATCATAATATCTCCCCCTGAATTTGTCTTTGTATAGAGGGCATGCTCGTATGGACTCTTCACGAAACCATTTTTCTGAAAATATTCATCAACCCTTGTATTCCATGCTCGCGGAGCTTGCTTCAAACCATATAATGCTTTTCTTAGCCGATAGACTTTATCTTCCTTGCCTTTATGAACATATTCGGGAGGCTACTCAATATAGACTTCTTCTTCAAGATAACCATTCAGAAATGCCGACTTCACGTCCATCTGAAAAATCTTCCATTGATTTTGAGCTGCAATTGCTGTAAGCAGTCTTATGGTATCAACTCTTGCAACTGGAGCAAATACCTCATCATAGTCAATGCCATATCGCTGCTTGTAGCCTTTAGCCACTAGCCTCGCCTTGTGCTTTTCCACTTCACCATCCTGATTTGTCTTTGTCTTGTAGACCCACTTGACACCAATTGCTTTGTGTCCTTCTGGAAGATCTGTGAGCTCCCATGTATCATTTTTCTTGATTGCGCCAATTTTTTCATCCATGGCTTTATTCCATTTGCTTTCTTCAGAAGCTTCCTCAAATGTAACTGGATCACACTCAGCCATTAAGCAAAACAATGAATAATCAAAGGTAGTTTGTACCGGACTTGTTGCTTCATATATATTATCCAAACTCCGCATTTTCCTTGGCGCTCCCCCTGAACTGCTGCTTCCTCCCGTGGATGGTGTTGATCCAAAAGTTTGTTGATTTGGACTTGGTGGAGGAGTTTGATCATCGTCTCCGTCATCTTCAATGTTCCGGTTATCACCGTCATCGTCTTTGACAATAATTTTAAACCAGAAAAACCAAGATGACCATATCTTAAATGCCATAACCACGAGTCATTTTTAATGACCATCTTCAAACACCTCTGCATCTTCGTCTGTATATCAAGTGTAAACAAACGATTCTTTGACATCTCCACATCTGCAATTAATTCTTGATCCCGATTCCTGATGACGAGAGAATTATCCTGCATCTGTATATAATGTCCTTTCTCCCCAAGTTGGCCAAGACTGATGATGTTACTTTTCAAAGCAGGTATATGGTAAACATCATTAATAAACTTTTTCTCACCATTCTTCAATACAATCGTAATTGTACCTTTACCTTTGACTGGAATCTTCGATAAATCACCAAACGTAACTTCTCCGCTGATGGTCTCGTCTATCTCCGTAAATAAATCCTTGTGGCCCGTCATGTGGTTGCTCGCACCAGAGTCAAGATACCAAACATTTTTCTTGCTCTCCTCGTCGCCTTTATAAGTGAGGAACATAGCAGTGCCAATATCTTTGTCTTCTTTTGCTGCTGCAAAATGACTTCTTTCTTCCACTTTCGGTGATCTACATTCATAACTGAAATGGCCAAATTTATTGCAATTATAGCACTGAAATTGAGACTTGTCACCTCGTTGAAATCCTCCTCGTCCTCGTCCTCTAAAATTCTGACCATGGCCAGATGGACGATAACCTTCAGTGTTCTGGCTTCTGTTGAAGGACTGTCTTCCACGTCCTCTTCCACCACGGTAGCCACCTCTAAAGCCACCTCTTCCACGACCAGAACTGCTACTGCTTGAACTTTCACCAATGGACACCTTACTTTGCAACGCCTTTTCTAAATGGCTTGTATCATCATACTGGTTCATCCGCTGCTCATGCGCTTGAAGTGAACCAACTAGCTCATCAATGGAAATTTTGGACAAATCTTTTGACTCCTCGATAGAAGTAACCACGTAATCAAATTTTCTCATCAACGAACGGAGTAATTTTTCCATGACCCGAACATCATCGAGACTTTCTCCATTTCTCTTCATCTCATTTGTCACTGTTTTTAAACGAGTAACATATTCACCAATATTTTCTGAGGCCTTCATTTTAATATTTTCGAACTTGCCACGAAGAACTTGGAGCCGCACCTTTTTTACTTTCTCCACGCCTTGGAATGATTTCTGCAAAATCTCCCACGCATCTTTTGCTGTTTTTGCTTCTGAAATTTTTTCAAAGGTAGATTCATCAACACCTTGAAAAATTGTGTACAACGCCTTTTTGTCCTTTTTACGGGACTCCTTTAACGCCGTCTTCTCGGCATTTGGAAGTGCTGCTTCAGCGGTTGCATCTGCGGGCTCATTAAACCCACTTTCGACAATATCCCAATTATCGTAGGAACCGAGTAACACCTTCATTTGGATACTCCAATTCCCGTAATTTGTCGCCGTCAACTTCGGAATGTTGGGCTACACCATATTCGCCATTTTCTTGAACGGAACGCTGGCTCGGATACCACTTGTTGGAAACGTAGATGGGCTTTATACCAAAATATTACAATAATATTAATATAACAACACAGTAATAGGAGATTACTCTTATTTCTTAATAATAGTAATACAACTTATAAATATAAGTGTTTACACACACTGCTATTTTTTCTCTCACAAGGGCTTCAGCTCTTTTATTTCTCTCTATGAATTTCACTATTGGTGTAGTATACAAGAATGCAGGAATGCCTTATTTATAGGCTCTGAGATGATGACCTAATTGCTTAAGTAATATTGTTGCTGACCTAATTGCTTACATAGACATACATTTAATACAAGCATATCAAATTTCAATATCTAGGTTCCGTGTTTTGTGCAATCTTCAACTCAGCCTACCTTATTTGCAGGGCTTCATTTAAGAACTTACAGATGACAAGCAGCTTCCATCCTTCTAGACAATATGAATAGTTTGACATCTTGCTGGACTCTTCCTCATTCAACTCTTATCCTGAAAATATATAGTTGTGCTGCTGTAATTACATTTCACGTACTCTTCCTTATTATCTAGTACACACAGCTGGATACTTATTTAATACCTGACTTTTTATTTTGCAAATTCTAGATGCCAGCTTTTACTTATACATATGAGGGTTTGAATTCTAACAAGTCCACAGCCATATACAGACCTAGTTCATGTTAACTGTTAAAGTGTGAGAATTGAGGATATATATGATACGACAACCTTGTTAGTTTTTCAGTTTCCCACTTGTAATGCTTAAATAGATGAGGACAGTGGCTCAAATTCATCAGTTTTACCTTCATCACAGCTCTCACAGATAAGAGCCGCAGACTTATCACCCTGTCTGCTGGCCATCTTGATATTCTTTTGAACAGTCTTGCAGCTGTCTCGAGACTTGCCATTCATTGCTAATAGCATATTTCTCCATTTGTCCTGACAACTATATTCAAAAGTATTGTGGAGAAAAAGATACATAATAATGGAACCAAGGAAGGCTCGCATATATTCTTGCTGACAGTAATTATACTAGTATGTGCATAATTAGCTGATTCTTATTACTATTCAATCTGAGAGTAAGGTATTTATCAGCAATGAAAGAAGGTGTGTGCAAAGTTCATCATACCTTGAGGTCCACATTAGAACGTGCACGCAAGATACTTCCGAACTGGTGGTCTTTGAGAATATCGGCCTATTTTCCCAGCACCGTGCTTAGTATTCCGTCTTTTAAAGCATCCTCCTCTTTGGTAGTCCACTTGAGATTACAAAGACCTGTTTCCTAGTATTATCTGTATGAAAGAGAAACAGTTAAAATCATGCTCGTCAGCACATTTGCATATAGAAAGAAGATAGTTAAAATTTTACTGAAACAAATTTAGCACAAACTACACTATATTCCACTTTTAATGTTTAAAGCAATCCCTCTAACCCTAACTTCCAGAGAAAACACAAGATATTGCACAGTTGTGGAAATGATTAATTATCATGATTCCACACCCGAAAATTGAAAAATTAAGTTGATTTTATATTCTACATGTGAGGAAAGTTATTAAAGACTAAAAGTAATATATAACTAACAAACAGGAAACTTAAGCTAAATCAAAAATACCAAGGACAAATTTGTACCCAAAGATCATCAAAGGTTACATAAGTCAAAATAACACATTAGATGTAGAAATGTCTAATAACTTTATGTATAGAAGGTAGAGCGTTGTGTGTTAGCATTTATATGCATTAAAACCCTTGTTTCATTTTAGTTTATTTTCCTTTATATTAAAGGGTATTCTTCCTTCATTCCTCCATGCTGATATTGGGTTAAAATATACCCCCACAATTCTCCCCTCAAACCAAGAGCTACAATTCTGGGGGCTTTACCTCCTAAGATGAATTTGACTGATCATCTTGTACTGCCGCTATTCATCTATTGAAACTGTCAGATGACCTCTAGCATGAAGACTTTCGACATAATGCATCAACCTCAAATCTTCAATTGCGAGTAGACTTAAGGTTCTCCACCATATATAGGACTTGCAGCCCGTCAACCCTCAAGTTCTAGCTTCTAAATCTTTACCTTCTGATAACACATGTTGGGCCCCTAGCACCCATATATAACTTCATAGTAGTATGATAATGTTCATTTTGGGTCAAGCCCGCAAATAATTGTTTTTGGACTCTCATACTAATAGGAAAGGAGTTAATAATGTGCTTATATGATATATCTAAAGAAAATTTTCCTTTCACTCATGTGAGATTTGGGTTGAGATCTCAATAGTCAGACCGAGGGGAGGCTATTCACTACAAGAAAATAAGGCTAAATTCAACTACATAAATACAACCAGGGTCAAATACAACCATATCTGGTTAAATTTAGGAGGCGCCGCTAAATTCAACCGCCAACAGTCATATTTAAAAACGGTTGTATTTAGGCGGTCGAATTAAGAAGCAATTACAATACGACCGAACTCAATTACAGCTGGAAACGGTTGAATTTAGCCGCTCCACTAAATTCAACCGTATTCCGTCTACTTTAGCCTCGCATAAATTCAACCCAATAATTACAACTGAAGCCTTTTACAACTGAAAACGGTTGAATTTATTCTTGCCAGAAAAATTTGAGGGCATTTTCCCGCCAATGGAATTTTCCCGCCAAAAAATGAGAGGGAAAAATTGGAGCCAAATATCAGCTTAAAATTTTAAAAAGTAATTTTTTAAAAAAAATCAGAAAAATAAAATTAATATTTTTAAATATTGCTAAAATATGTAAATAGAAATTAATTATACATTCATTCTAGATCTTGTAATTAATTTTTAATATTTTTACATAAGTTTAACTATTTTCAATTATTTTTACAATAGTTGAATGTTCTGTAATTAATTTTGCTAAATTCAACTACAAGTGGTTAGTTTATAATAATAATATATTCATCCTAATTCTTGTAATTAACTTTTTATTATTTTTACATATATTTAACTATTTTCGTTTATTTTCGACAAGTACTTCTTACAAATGTTTAGTCCCATATTGATGTTTCCATTTTTTTTAAACTTTTAGGAATGATTCAACCTTACAGAGTATTATGGTAATAATTTTAGAAAAAAATAAATGTATCTGATTTGCTATTTTAATAGTCAACTACTATTTTGACTAGTAGTCCCATATTGATGTTACAATTTTTTTAAAATATTTATGAATGTTCCAACGTTAAAGATGTCAAGATCTATATATTTTAGCGATATGATAAAAGTTTTAGAAAAAATTAAATGTTTTTGGTTTCCTATTTTAACAGTCAACTATTAGTTTGACCAGTACTTCTTACTAGAGTTTACTGATGTTTCGATTTTTTATAAATTGTTTATGAATGATCCAACCTTAAGGATGTCAGGATATATATATTATAGTGATATGATAAAAGTTTTAGAAAAAAATAAATGTTTTTGGTTTTCTATTTTAACAGTCAACTATGAGTTTGAACAGTACTTCTTGCTAGAGTTTAGTCTCATACTACTGTTTCGATTTTTTAAAAATAATTTATGAATGATTCAACCTTAAGGATATCAAGATATATATATTTTAGTGATATGATAAAAGTTTTAGAAAAAAATAAATGTTTTTGGTTTCCTATTTTAATAGTCAACTATTTGTTTGAGTCGTACTCCTTACTAGTGTTTAGTCCCATACTGATGTTTCGATTTTTTAAAAATTATTTATGAATGATCCAATCTTAAGGATGTCAAGATATATATATTTTAGTGATATGATAAAAGTTTTAGAAAAAAATAAATGTTTTTGGTTTTAACAGTCAACTATTAGTTTGACTCATACTCCTTACTAGTGTTTAGTCACATACTGATATTTTTCGATTTTTTAAAAATTATTTATGAATGATCCAACCTTAAGAATGTCAAGATATATATATTTTAGTGATATGATAAAAAATTTAGAAAAAATAAATATTTTTGGTTTCCTATTTTAACAGTCAACTATTAGTTTGACATGTACTTCTCACTAGAGTTTAGTCTCATACTGATGTTTTGATTTTTTCAAAATTATTTATGAATGATCCAACCTTAAGAATGTCAAGATATATATTTATATATACATATATTTTTTAGTGATATGATAAAAATTTTAGAAATAAATAACTATTTTTGGTTTCCTATTTTAATAGTCAACTATTAGTTTGACAAGTACTTCTTACTAGAGTTTAGTCCCATACTGATGTTTTGATTTTTTAAAAATTATTTATGAATGATACAACCTTAAGGACATCAAGATATATATATTTTAGTGATATAATAAAAGTTTTTATAAAAAAATAAATGTTTTTGGTTTCCTATTTTAACAGTCAACTATTAGTTTGACCCGTACTCCTTACTAGTGTTTAGTCCCATACTGATGTTTCGATTTTTTATAAATTATTTATGAATGATCCAACCTTAAGGATGTCAAGATATATATATTTTAGTGATATGATAAAAGTTTTAGAAAAAAATAAATGTTTTTGGTTTCCTATTTTAACAGTCAACTATTAGTTTGACCTGTACTCCTTAGTAGTGTTTTTTTTAAAATTATTTATGAATGATCCAACCTTAAGGATGTCAAGATATATATATTTTAGTGATATGATAAATTTTTTAGAAATAAATAAATATTTTTGGTTTCCTATTTTAACAGTCAACTATTAGTTTGACAAGTACTTTTCACTAGAGTTTAGTCTCATACTCCCATACTGATGTTTCAATTTTTTAAAAATTATTTATGAATGATCCAACCTTAAGGATTTCAAGATATATATATATATTTAGTGATATGGTAAAAGCTTTATAAAAAAATAAATGTTTTTGGTTTCCTATTTTAACAGTCAACTATTAGTTTGACCCGTACTCTTTACTAGTGTTTAGTCTCATACTGATGTTTCGATTTTTTAAAAATTATTTATGAATGATCCAACCTTAAGGATGTCAAGATATATATATATATTAGTGATATGATAAAAATTTTAGAAAAAAATAATTTTTTTGGTTTCCTATTTTAACATTCAACTATTTTAGCAATCAATGAGTAGTTTGACGAGTATTTCTTACTACTCTTTAGTCCCAAATTTTTTATTAAAATAAGGAGCTCTTAAATCAAATTATAAAAATTTTAATTTTTATTAAAAGAATGATTAAATAATTATAATAATTTTTAAAAAATTATTTGAACTTTTTTATAAAATAAAATAGATAGTATATCTCGGTTGATTTTATAAAATGACACTCCTAAATTCAACCGATAACAGTTGAGTATAGTGACACGTCAGCGATCCACGTGATTTTTATCCAACGCACGAGATTCAACCACTAAAAAAATAATCTAACGGTTGATTTTACATTATATAAAAACAAAATTAATAAAATAAAATACTTTTATTTTTACTTTATAACCCCCCACCCCAGTTCCCACCCACCACTACACCATAAATGGCCTACAGCAACACCAAGAAAATGTTACAACAGGCCCAAAAAAGTGTTACCACAGCCAGAAAAAGGCCTAAGGTAACATAAAATTTAAGTTGCTCTTTTTCGAGTTACCTTTGGCCCCTAAGGTAACATTTCCTTTGCCCTGGTGCAACATGTACTTTTGTGTTATAATAGACATCAAAGGTAACGTCAATGTATGTCTATACTATCACACTATATATGTTACCTTTGCACTTTGAATTTGTAAAAAAAAAATGGGGTCCACTTGTGGGGCCCATATTGGGGCCCACAGGTGAGCCCCATTTTTTATAATGATTTGTATTATATTAATTTGACATGATTTGTTTGTGAATTGAACACATATACCATTAACATGTTTTTCATATGTAAAAAGCAATACTACATGAAATTATGCTATTTGAAATCGAACAATCCCATCATTACATACCACAAAATGTATTACATCCAAACCAACTCAAACATTCAAACCATCACATGTCTAAAACTACGACAACGACAATTATTTTAACAAAACAAAATAGTTCAGTTCTTTACTAAACATTAGGAAAAAAAAGATAAACTTAATAAAATAGTAACACTGGAAATTCTTCACATTCTCCTCGACTTCAGACGCAAGTGTTTGGTCCACTTTTTGTTAAGTGTCCTCTTTTACCAGCATGTCCCTAACTGCATGATACCCCAAAGATAACAATGCACAAATTAGTTAAGCACTTCTGATAGATGCTTTAGGTAGACAAACATTAAACCGCATTCATGAGAGTGCAAAAGCATGGTAGAATTTAAAAAACAAATATAATGTACGTACAAAACAAAGTTAAAATACTTGAGGGGCAGGAATGATATAACCGAAATAGATAAAGCCTTATACGATGTAATTCTAAAGAAATTACATTACAGTAGCATGTAATTCCAGAAATACAGGTTCAACAGAAATGCATCTGGTGACATGCATTAAGCAGAACGCAGACAAAGCATTACAGTATCATGTAATTCCAGAAATACAGGTTCAACAGAAATGCAGGTGAGTATTTAAATTGTGGACAAAGAGGTATATGTCAAAAAGGCCGACAACCTCTAAAAATGAATTTCGCATCCATGACAGAACAATGTATATTAACTGACTGTTCTGGTGCTAAGAAACCCCTCAGATAAGTAAATTCAACAAAATCACATATCTTGCTTTAACATCTGTTTTATACAGATTCAATTGCAAATTTAAATGAACAAACTGCAGATGTGAAGATATAAATTACCTGATCCCTGCAACAATCCCAGCTGACATTATTTTTTATGTTTCAGCATAATGTTGCCCCTTGATCCATGTAAGTGCCGTAGCACAAACTGCGTATAAATATCACTAGGCGTTAAATTCAGCGCTGCCAATTTCATAATCAATTCAAATTTACAAGATTATCACCAGTCAAAACTTTGCATTACTTCTGTAATAATATTCTACAATCTAAGCATAAGTAAAGAAAGGTGTACAAACTTAGGTTCTATATTCTTCACATGCTAAACAGATGTTTATTTTCCCTGGTCTTCCTAAATAGCATCTAAATATGTGCTAACTAATAGATCCACAAGAATCTATATCAAAAAGCAATGGTAGAGCTAGAAAACCTTAACTCAGGGGACAGGGCACTAAAATAAATTAAAAACATACAAGTCAGACATCTCTTTATAAAAAAAAATTCTCTACTGGGGGCAAAAATTATTTCCAATCATATATCATAATATGATTAGTATTTTTTTTTATTTTTGGGTTTAGTGGGGACTATAATTCCCTCCAGCTTGTATGTACACTTAAACATCGATAACTAACATTCAAGGAGAATTTTATTCAATTATTGAGATTATTCAATTCCGAAGTTTAAATACATTGTCTCTTCTACACTGGTATGTTTAGACCGAAAGAAGTTTTTAGCAAACCTATTATTCTTATTCAGTACCAACATTTGGTATCCATTATTGATTTCATTCTTAATCCATTACAAAAATAAAATAGCATGTTCATAAATACATAGAAATAATAGAAAGTATCATTTTAAATGTGACAACATAAATATGTATAAAGAAGAAAACAATAAAAATGTAGATTACCAGTCTCAAGAATGAAAGCGAAAAAGGAATTAGCTAGCTTATGAAAAGCATTGAGACTCAAATATCCAGCTAAAATGAGCAATAGACCTATGCCAAGACCTCCGCCAAGAGACACAGTGCTTCCGTTCTTGATAAATCCAGTGATCCCTCCGCAAGCAACCAGCATTCCATATGGGATCGTAAAGAAAAAATCAGTACTTACCTCTTCTTAGCTGCAACAACAGAAATTAACAAATTACTAGGTTATACCAACACTCTCAACAGAGAGAAACAAAAAGCTGGCGTGTTAGTTGCATGTACATTTATAACTCATCTGATTCATGAAATGTTCTAGTATAGTAATGCTTAATATTACAATAACTGCACATTTTTTACCTTCTCTCAGTTTGATTCTTATCTTGTTTGTCTTTGGATGGCTTCTGTACAGTAAACTTATGCAGCAGTGGTTTATCCATTGTGAGCTTTAGGAGATTCTCGGTTAGGAGATTCTCGGTGTATATAAATGAATTACACTCGACAGGAATCCCACGCATCCTAACCTTCTTGACTTTATTCTTGTCAAGGTCATACCACAAAAGCTTTTCTGTATCGACCTCTAGAAGTACATCACTACAACTATATTAATCAAAAAATAGATAAATGATTGATAGATAAATAGCTACACCTAATACTCATACCAATCAGTACTATTAGAAAAGGTACAAAAATCACTAAATTAAAAAACTAGAAGTAGTCTATATCTCAAAAATTATCACAAGATTCAATTAAAACTTCAAAAAAAAATCCCAAAAATCAACAAAAACATATAAATAAACAAATCGTTCCTTAACTGAAAGTGCAGACCTAGACGAGACAATCTCCGCAAGCATCTATATACAAATAAACAGAGAAAAACTCATATAAACATATAAAAGCCAATAACACAAAAAAACCCTAATTGTAAAAATCCAATTTGGAAAAATACCTTTAGATAAAACCCTAATTGAGAAACCCGATTGCAGAAGAATAACCGATTGTAGAACAAGAAGACTCGATATCAGTGAAGCCCCAAACCAATTGTGTTGAGAAACATGAATGTAAAACAAGACGACCCGGTTGAATCCTTTTGCAGTGAAGCCCTAAATTGATAGGGCGTGAATCAATTGAACAAAGACCTAGCTAATCTATAATTCAGTTCAATTGAAAATTGATAGTGACTGAGAGAGAGAATTTTAGAATGTGATAGAGCAACTGTGAGAGATGTTTAGATGTTTAGATATTTTTAGACTGAGAGAGATGCTTCTCCAAAATTTTGAGCCCGCTCTCTCAAAATTTTGAAGTCACCTGATCTGAGTCCAATGAGAGCCCAAGAAGAGTTCAAACAACTGTCCCTAATTTCACTTTTATTTTTTATTTTTTTAATAAACTTTTAAATTTAAAGAGTGTTCAATTTTTTTATTAATAAAAATTATCAGTTACTAATTAGTACAGTTAACAAAATTTAACAAAAAAACTATTTTATCATTCTTAGCTAATATTAATATTATTGTTTAATTAAATTATCAAAATTGATTAATTTTCAAGTCAAATAATTATATATATTTATTTTTTTGTAAAAAGTTACTTTTTTATCTATTACCACCCTATTGTAACATAAATTTCCACATGTTACCGTATGTAACACTTTGAAGTTATAGTAACATGGTACAAAGGCTATGGTAACATAAAAAATACTACGTTGCGGTAGGCTAAGATGAGCATAGCTAAGGTAACATATTTTTTTAACACGCATGATTAAACGATTGCGATAGGGCATCTATGGCATAGTGCACCCCCGTTCCCTTTCCCCCTGTTCATTCTTGCCCTCCCCGGCTCCCCTCCCCCCTCCTTTTTCTTTTTCCGGCCAACTTTTTATTTTTTTCCGGCCAATCCCTCTTTATTCCTTTACCAATTCCCTTTTCTTCTATTTTTCTACAACTCAATTACCCGCATCTCAAAAACCATTTTTTATCTTTATTTTTCGAACAAAAACTTAGGTGGGTTTTTAAAATTTGGTGTTTTAATTTCGTTTTTTATTATGGGTTTGTGTTTAAGAAAGTTGGAGGAGTATATGTATGAAATTTTTGAAGTGAAAACTTGAAATTTGTATAAATTAAATTTGGTATGATTTTTGATTCATATATTAGTTCTTGATGAATTGTTTTATATTAATATAATTATTGATAATCGATTGTACGTTATTAGCTATGCTTGGGATACTAGTTTGTTGAATTTTGTTGAGATTTACATGATTTCGAGTTTGGCCGGAAAGTTATGATTTTAATCGGAAAATGCATTATATAATTGATATGTCTTTGTTGAGGTTATATTTGAATTGTGGAAACGATGTAAACTAATTTGTTGTGTGAAATTGGACCGAAAAAACCCTTTTTTTGCAACATCGGAGTTATTGGAATGATTATCGTATTTTTTGAAACTCGCCGGAATCTGAGAATTTTTCCGGCGAGATTTTTTTTTAAAATCTGGTGCTCGTTAATTCGACCGCATTCGGTCGAATTTAGAACAATGTTTATAATCGTATACGGTCGAATTTATGTTTTAGGCGGAAGTTTCAAAAAAATTCAAAATTTCAAATTTTTGGGCGGGATTTTCAAATTTTAGGTGAAAAACAAATTCTACCAATTTTGGTCGAATTTAAACGGTTGTATTTAGCCGGTCGTATACTAAATACGACCGGTTTACTAAATATTACTCGAGCATTTTCGACCGGCCGAAAAACCGGTTGTATTTAGCTAAATACAACCGAAAACGGTCGAATTTAACTAAATACAACCGGTTTTTTTCCGGTTGTATTTACCCATTTTTTTTGTAGTGATTTTAATCTGACCTCCTCTAAAAACGTAGTAAATAATTCAAACTCCGAACAGTCTTCAAACATCGATAAATAAAATAAGTAAACAAAAATTAGTGACTTCTTGGATTCTTAACCCTAAAATTCATATCTACCCCCATTCGCTATACCAAAATAAACTATATGCTCAAAGTCTTACAAAGTTAATCTTGAAAAAAATACTAAATTAAATGAATTAAACCTCGGTTCAGGCTGGCCTTGGAAAATTTGTGACAAGTAAACTTTTTTAGCCCCAAATCTCTCACAATCCTATTGATTCTTCCCACATTTTAGCCCCCGAATTCATATCTACCCCAATTCCCCAAAATTCAAAGAGGGAAATTCTACTTTTTCCTCAAAATTTTGGCGGTAAATTTGACTTTTCTCAAATTTTTTGCGGAGAATAATTTATGATGAATTCCGTCATAAATTAGCACATAATTTTTGATATTTTCAATTTTTAAAAATCTAATTTCATGATCCAACCATAATAATATCAACCTTTATCTGTTTGGGTGACATTTCAGAAATTTCATAAAAAAATTAAATATTTTGATAAAATTATTTAATATGAAATATTGATTATATCACTAATATATATATATATATATATATTCATACGGGTGGATAAGTGAAAAATATTTTTAAAATAATCGAAACACAATTTCAGAACTAAACACTGGTTAGCTGTACTAGTCAAACTGATACTCGATTGTTAAAATGGCTAATCAAATAACATTGTTTTAATATTAAATTTTGGTTATATCACTATTATATATATCTATTGAAATCCAAATGGTTGGATTATTGAAAAATATTTTTAAAATAATCGAAACACCAATTCAGGGTTAAACACTAGTTAGTTGGACAAGTCAAACTCATGTTGGACTGTTAAAATGACAAACCAAATAAAATTATTTTGATATAAAATTTTGGTTATATCACTAATATATATATATATTTATTTATTTACATCCATACGGTTTGATCGTTGAAAAATATTTATAAAATAATCGAAACATCAATTCAGGATTAAACAATAGTTTATTGTACTAGTCACACTCATGCTTGACTGTTAAAATGACAAACCTAATAAAATTATTTTGATATTAAATTTTGGTTATATCACTAATATATGTATCTATTGACATCCATATGGTTTGATAGGTGAAAAATATTTTTAAAATAATCGAAACACATATTCAGAACTAAACACTGGTTAGCTATACTAGTCAAACTGATACTTGATTGTTAAAATGGCAAATCAAATGACATTGTTTTAATATTAAATTTTCGTTATATCACTATTATATATATATCTATTGAAATCCAAATGGTTGGATTATTAAAAAAAATATTTTTAAAATAATCGAAACACCAATTCATGATTAAAAACTACTTAGTTGTACAAGTCAAACTCATGTTTTACTGTGAAAATGAAAAACCAAATAAAATTATTTTGATATGAAATTTTGGTTATATCACTAATATATATCTATTTACATCCATATTGTTTGATCGTTGAAAAATATTTATAAAATAATCGAAACACCAATTCATGATTAAATACTAGTTAGATGTACTAGTCAAACTTGACTGTTAAAATAACAAACAAAATAAAATTATTTTGATATAAAATTTTGGTTATATCACTAATATATATACATCTATTGACATCCATATGGTTGGATAAGTGAAAAATATTTTTAAAATAATCAAAACATAAATTCAGAACTAAACACTAGTTAGCTGTACTAGTCAAATTAATACTTGACTGTTAAAATGGAAAATCAAATAACATTATTTTAATATTAAATTTTGGTTATATCACTATTATATATATCTATTTGTATCCAAACATTTGGATTATTGAGAAATATTTTTAAAATAATTGAAACACCAATTCAGGATTAAACACTAGTTAGTTGTAAAAGTCAAACTCATGTTTGACTGTTAAAATGACAAACCAAATAAAATTGTTTTGATATGAAATTTTGGTCATATCACTAGTATATATCTATTGACATCCATACAGTTGGATCGTCGAAAAATATTTTTAAAATAATCTAAACACAAATTCAGGACTAAACACTAGTTAGTTGTACAAGTTAAACTCATGCTTGACTGTTATAATGGCAAACCAAATAAAATTATTTTGAGATGAAATTTTGGTTACATCACTAATATATATCTATTAACATCCATACGGTTGGATCGTTGAAAACTATTTTTATAAAATTGAAACACCAATTGAGGATTAAACATTAGTTTGTTGTAATAGTCAAACTGAAGGTTGACCGTTAAAATGGCAAACCAAATAAAATTATTTTGATATTAAATTTTGGTTACATCACTAATATATATCTATTAACATCCATATGGTTGGATCGTTGAAAAATATTTTTAAAATAATTGAAACACAAATTTAGAATTAAACACTTTAGTTGTACTAGTTAGACTGATACTTGACTGTTAAAATGGAAAATCAAATAAAATTTTTTTAATATTAAAATTTGGTTATATATCTATTGAAATCCATACGGTTGGATCATCAAAAAATATTTTTAAAATAATCGAAACACAAATTCAGGACTAAACACTGGTTAGTTGTACAAGTCAAACTCATGCTTGACTGTTAAAATGGCAAACCAAATAAAATTATTTTGATATAAAATTTTGGTTACATCACTAATATATATCTATTAACATCCATATGGTTGGATCGTTGAAAACTAGTTTTAAAATAATCGAAACACCAATTGAGGATTAAACACTAGTTTGTTGTACTAGTCAAACTGAAGCTTGACCGTTAAAATGGCAAACCAAATAAAATTATTTTGATATGAAATTTTGGTTACATCACTAATATATAAATCTATTAACATCTAAATGGTTGGATCGTTGAAAAATATTTTTAAAATAATCGAAATACAAATTCAGGACTAAACACTGGTTAGCTGTACAAGTCAAACTCATGCTTGACTGTTAAAATGGCAAACCAAATAAAATTATTTTGATATGAAATTTTTGTAACATCACTAATATATATCTATTAACATCCATATGGTTGGATCGTCGAAAAATATTTTTTAAATAATCGAAACACAAATTCAGAACTAAACACTAGTTAGCTGTACTACTTAAACTGATACTTGACTGTTAAAATGGCAAATCAAATAAAATTGTTTTAATATTAAATTTTGGTTATATCACTATTATATATATCTATTGAAATGCATACGGTTGGATCGTCGAAAAATATTTTTAAAATAATCGAAACACAAATTCAGGACTAAACACTGGTTAGTTGTACAATCAAACTCATGCTTGACTGTTAAAATGGCAAACCAAATAAAATTATTTTGATATGAAATTTTGGTTACATCACTAATATATATATATATATATTAAAATCCATACGGTTGGATCGTTGAAAACTATTTTTAAAATAATCGAAACACCAATTGAGGATTAAACACTAGTTTGTTGTACTAGTCAAACTAAAGCTTGACCGTTAAAATGGCAAACGAAATAAAATTATTTTGATATAAAAATTTGGTTACATCACTAATATATATCTATTAACATCTATAAGGTTGGATCGTTGAAAAATATTTTTAAAATAATCGAACACTTGTTAGCTGTATAAGTCAAACTCATGCTTGACTGTTAAAATGACAAACCAAATAAAATTATTTTGATATGAAATTTCGGTTACATCACTAATATATATCTAGTAACATCCATATGGTTGGATCGTTGGAAACTATTTTTAAAATAATCGAAACACCAATTCAGGATTAAACACTAGTTAGTTGTACTAGTCAAACTGATGCTTCACTCTTAAAATGGCAAACCAAATAAAATTATTTTGATATAATATTTTGGTTACATCCCTAATATATATATATATTTATTGACATCCATACGGTTGGATCATTTAAAAGTATTTTTAAATAACTGAATTAACCGAAGTAATTATATCTATATTTTAAAATATATATATATATATATTATATTTCAGTAAAACATTAAATAAACAAAACATGTGAAGCTGTGAAGTCGACTAGCACCAGATAGAAAGGAGTTAATAATGTGCTTATATGATATATCTAAAGAAAATTTTCCTTTCACTCATGTGAGATTTGGGTTGAGAGCTCAATAGTCAGACCGAGGGGAGGCTATTCTAATCTGACCTCCTCTAAAAACGTAGTAAATAATTCAAAATCCGAATAGTCTTCAAACATCGGTAAATAAAATAATTAAACAAAAATTAGTGACTTCTTGGATTCTTAACCCTAAAATTCATATCTACCCCCATTCCCTATACCATAATAAACTATATGCTCAAAGTCTTACAAAGTTAATCTTTAAAAAATTACTAAATTCAATGAATTAAACCCCGGTTCACACTGGCCTTGGAAAATTTATGACAAGTAAACTTTTTTAGCCCCAAATCTCTCAGAATCCTATTGATTCTTTCCAGATTTTAGCCCCCAAATTCATATCTACCCCAATTCCCAAAAAACACAAAAAAATATGTGCTCAAAGTCTAACAAACAAATTCACCTAATCAATTAGGCACAAAAATCCAGATAAAAATTCAGCATTCAGAACCTTTTAATCCCTTAAACCAACTGATCGAGTAATTAAAATCTAGTTAACATCACATAAACGCACAAATTAAGTACACATAGTTTGAGATCAAACAAGATAAACAAACAATTCAAGATATACAACATCTACCACCTACTATTAATAAACAGCCAAAATACAATTGTTTTATTTCCCTTTGTGAGAAGAACCTGATTGTAACTAATTCAAAAACAAAAAATTCAAAAGATTAGATCACTGCAATTAATAATTTCCAATATTCTTGATACAAATGGTGACCAGTGGCAAAGAATTTTCAAGAAAAAAAGTGTAAGAGAAATTTGAGCTCGCTTGAATTATTTGACAGCATGAAATCCTAGAACTTCTGTTATAATGTAAGTGTATGTGTGCGCGAAGGAGATGATTCTAGCTTGTCGTTATCTTTACCCGCCCTAAAGAATTTTGAAACGATGCATGTACTTTAACATAACGCTCTCATTAGACACTTCCGGTTTGGAAAATCTCAAAGTGACTTATAAATTAAATTGATAATGATAAGTTGATAAATGCTTATAAGTTATACTAGCTTAAATTCCGTTTCCGTTAATATTTTAATAAATTTTGAATTTTTATCCAATCATATATTAATTTTAATATATTTATATGAATATATAATAAGTATAGATTTATAATAAAAATAATAAAAGAATGAGTTGTGATCGTAGTTTAGTAGGATAAGTTTTTGTCATAATTTAGCGGGATAAGTAGACTATATTTAGTAATTTAACAATTTAGTAGTTTAGCATGTATATAACACTATTTATTTTATTTCTAATAATCAAAATAAGACGATAATCGTTGAAACAAAATATAGCTCATTCCGATTATTATATTATAGTATAGATTTTTAAATTGCGTCAATAGAATTTATTATTTTATTTTATCCCGATTTAGCAAATCCAATTAAATATGTACTCGATTTTTCTATAGCCCGTATCAATAGTATAGTTTTATTTAAACCTAGATGGATAGTGTATATAATTTTAATATTTTTTTGTTCCGAGGCTATTATACCTACTAACGAATTGTCTTTTGATTTTATTTTTGTTTTTGACTTGTTCAATAATATAACTTTTTTATACAGGTGAACAATATATATTATTGTTATTCCCAAGGAACTAACAATGAGATTTACAGAAGGGGGGTTGATTGTAAATCTCAAAACTTTTTCAAGTTTTGAGCAGTTTCAAAGGCTAAGTGTTTTGATGAACAGTTGTGTATGAATTGCTTTGAGCAGGTGCAGATAGATATATATTCAAGACACAATTGTAAAGAACTCAAAGGATTTAAAAACTTTTCTGGTGGATTTGTTGTTCCACCAGAGATGTGTATTTTAGAAAATCTGTGATTCAAAGAATTGATCACAGTTGTGTCCTAGTACAAACTAGATGATTTTCTCTCTATATTTTTCTAAACAGCTCTGGAAAATTCATCATCTAATTACTAGCTGCAACTTGGTTTATATATCACCAAGTTTACAAGTGAAGACAAAGATAAAATACAATTTTTAAAATAGTTCTTCACATGTTTCTTCTTCATTTCTCTATCCAATGCAATCTAGGATAATCTGTGAATCTTTGAATACTTCCTTGTTTGCACCAGAATGGAAATGCTGCATTTTTTTGATTCCTCCAAGAGGCTACCACATTCCAATTGTCTCTATCAACCCATGTGCCTCTGTCAGCTTATGAATTGTCACTGTCAACTGCTATTGAACTGAGCATCCGTTGAAGCTTTCATCCGTTGATGCTTTATCAGTTGAAGCTTTATCCGTTGATGCATTAACAGTTGAAGCTTTATCCGATGATGTACTCATCCGTTGATGGATGTTATCCGTTGAAGCTTTAGAGACATCCGTTGAAGCTTTGTTTCTCATTCGTTGGCCTTTAATCTATCAGTTGATACTACTTCATTTATACAAAATTACAAGGCATGAAATATTTACAATTAGCCCTCCTATTTGCATATCCACTAGTAGTCAACATGACTTATAATTTCCCACAACTTCTAAGAATTATAACTTAAATACAGAAGTTGAAATATGCTACAATACTAAACTTATTTTTAAGTAAAGCTACTCCATTAATGGATAGCCAAAGTGGTCTTATCCATTGAGGCTACAACCACTAGATTTCTACTTAAGTGTTTTGCTTAACTTATCATCAAACTAATACACATATTCCTAACAATCTCCCCCTATTTATGTCTACTAGAATTGTAGGCATAAATTTAGGTTTAACTTGATGATAACAAAACACTTAACAAATATATGAGCTGAAATCAAGTAGAAATTCAAAAGTGATGCACAAGTGTATGTATTGAGATAGAATTGAAGAATTACATTATTTCCAAGGATGCTCCTTTAGACTGAGCAAAATTATTTTCTTTTCCTTTGTTCCCTTATTTTCTTCCCTAGCCTCCTGTCATTTTCCTCTACTTGGAGTTGGAGTTGTCTGTAGAATTCAGATTCATCTTCTTCACTGATATCCAACTTAGATTGCATGTCCTTGAGAGTTCCATTACTGGCAATTTTAAGCTGGTCTTCAAATCTGAAAAATCTCATGACTCCTTTATTGTCTCTGAACTCCATCAACCGATGAGGTGATTTATGAATTGTAATTCCATGCTCAGGGATGCGTAATGTTCTAGGCAAGGAATTAGACTCCCGCCAAGTTTTCCTTATATTGGCAATCTTGTTGAGAATCTCAGTTTTGGCAGTCCTGGTAAAGCCAGAATCCCTTTTGATAGCTGAGTAGACTCTAACCAAGGTAGAATAGCACTCATTTAGAATTCTTTGAAGAGGCCAAGTCCTTTCCTCACTTCCTTTATACTTGAACACTAGCCTTTCTGGGAGCTGTTTGTAGGAACTTATTCCCCTTACTTCCTCCAGCTCATCCAGATAGAGTTCAATATCTGTATACTCTTTTATGTCACAAATGTGAACATAATCATCCTTTGAGGCTTGTGGCTTAGGCTTAAGTTTATGTTTCTGAGTGAATTTACTTGAGGTTAGGGGAGGTGTTGATTTGGATTTTCTTTTCAGTTTCTTTGGTGGTGGAGAGGTAGTTAGGAAGGTAGGCAAGTTGATGGTGTCCCAATCAATAGGTTCCTCTTTAGGGATGATTGGTTCACCATGGACATTTATACTGGGATCAGCAACAAAAGGTTCAGGAATGGAAGGTAGTGGTTTAGATTTTGATTAGGTTTCCACAGTGTCATCTCCACTCTTCCTTTTTGCATTGGCCTTCTTTCTGTTCCCTTTCTGCCATTCCTTTCTTTTCTCCCTTCTTTCCTCCACACTCTCACCAACCACATTCCCCATATCCACATTTCTGCTTTCAATCTTGTCTTCTTCACTTTTGTCTTCAATCTTATTCTTTTCTTCAGTCTGACTTGGCTTTAGCTGTTTTTCAAGCTTTGTTTGTGCTCTTTTGTCAGCCTTCAGCTTTTTAGCTTCTTCCTTTAACCTCATGGTTTCTTCCCTCTTGGCTATTGAGAATTTGGGATGTCCTTGCATCACACAGATACTCTTTCCCTCTCTATAGATGATAGCCATATTCATTCTTTCCACTACATCCTTGGTCTCTTTATGCTTTATGATGTTATTACCCAAAACTTTGTCTTCATCAGGCTTTGGAAGAGGAAAATCCACTTTTTTTAGTTGAACAAAGTTTAGAGGGTTCTTTGTAGAGTCCTTGTTGAATCTAGTGGATGTCTTGAGTACCATGGGCTTCAGGTCCCTGAAAGAAGTTTCTCCAACCTTATTCCTCCTTACTGGATTGAGCTCCATTATGATTTGCTCAACTTTTGTGCTATGTTTCACAGATAAGGATTTTATAGTTGTAGAGCCAAACACCTGTTGCATCCTTTCATCAATTTTCTCCTTTGCTCTTTCACCTTCATCTCAGCTGCTGCTAGCTAGATTAGATTAATTCCATCAAGCTTTCCTTTAATTTGAAGTGTTGGATAAGTAGTGATGGCAGGAACTAGCACTTTGGATATTTGAATGTTTGTAGATGGCTCCCCTGTAGATGGTTCTCCTCCCCCTTCCACTTTATTCTCCCCCGTTTTGTTATCATCAATGAGAGGAGTCAAGCCTTGTGCTTTAGCCAGTTGCATTAGAAGACTAGTCTGAGACTGTTGATTTTGAAGAATGGTGACCACAGAGTTTTCAATAACTTGAACTATGTCCTCCAATTTGGCCAGCTTCTTTTCAGCATCTGATTCTCTTCTCAGTCTTAGTAACAGGTCCTGCATGGTACCAAAGGGCATGATTGAATCCAGCTTCTCAGAATTGTAGGACTTCAATTCAGTTATATCCTTCTTGAGTTCATCCACACTCAGATTTTGTCTTAATTGTTGTAGCTTCATGAGATCTAGAGAATATAAGTGGGCTTGAAGAATATTCTTGGTACCAGCATTTGAGGTGTTCTGAATGGCCTTTTGGATAGACATGACTTGTTTGACTAAGGATACATTGAATTGTCCTGGTGTAGACTCCTTTGTCAATGCCCATTCAGGTAAATTTGGAATAGAACTCGGGCCTTCATCTCCCCCTAAGTTCATGCTTCCATCAAATGAAACAGAGTCATCATCATTAGAATTTACTCCAAATTCTTTAGATGGCTCACCAGCTGTAGAAGGCATCAAATTGACAGTAGCTTTATCCCTTTGTAGAGATTCTGAAGTATGTACTAGATTTAAAATCTTCTCTGCCTCCTCATTGCCCTGAGTAGCCAACAGTTGATAGGCTGACACAGGATGAGTAAAAGTGTCAGCATCCAAGGAAATGTTATCAATTATAGCTTTATAATGTTGCTGAAATTGTCTTTCCTTTTCAGCATCATCCACAATCATTGACTCATGAGCAATGGTTGGATCCTCCCGTATACCTTCTGTACCTGCCTTTCTCTCAATTTCTCTCTTTTCTTGCATCAGGGGCTCCCCCTGGCTCACACTCCTCACACCCTCACCTTCACCTACTAAGGTGGCACTCCTCTCACTTTCTTTTGCCATGCTGGAAGAAATTGCATGCATATTTAGACTCTCAAGCTCTCTTTTTGCCTGGGAGCAACCCAGCCTCTCACTCAAATTTTCACTCCCTTCCCTCAATCCTAGAAGTGATTGTACAGTAACCATGTCTTCTACACTTGGAATTAATTTAGTTGTTTGTGTAGAGGCTATCAACGGATAAGGAGTATCCGTTGAAGTGGAAATTGATGGTATCAACGGATAACTGATTTTAAGCTTATGCGTTGAAGAACAACCACTTGTCAACGGATGAGAGATATCCGTTGAAGAAGTAAAAGAAGTAAAAATTGAAAGTGACATAATTGTTGAATCTGTGTGGATTGATTTTAATTTAGGTGACATAGATTCTTCAACTAAGTCTGAAAGAATTGGCTGATGATCCAACAAATCATCTAAAAGATGATGATCACCAGTATTTGAGTGGGGCTCATCCCTGAGTTGTAAAGAGGGCGAATCAGGAATTGATGTGAATATCATGTCCACATCCAGAGATGGTGATGGAGAATTTGGTGATTGATGTGTGTCAATTTTGAGAGAATGGGGTTGTGACTCCACATTTGTTGGAGTCACATTAAGCTGAATTTGAGAAGGCATAGATACAGGTGGGTGTATCTGTGCAGTGTGTGCACCCTGTGTGGAAACTAGGGTTTTGACCTTTTTTCTTCTTGTAAAGGCTTTTACAGATGAGTGTGTGGCTTCAGTGTCCCTCCCTCTTTTGTTATATGTCCCTGGTTGGGGACTATTTTCAATAGTTGCACCCTTTTGGGAGGATGCACCTAGGGATGAGTTTGAATCATTTTCAACCACCACAGTCTTTTGAAAAACTGTGGCTTGGCTAGCTGGGGTACCACTCACCTCTCCTACCTTATCCTGGGGGTTTTGTTGATGTTCACCCCTCCCCTCACCACTCACACCCTGTTCACTCCCCTCAAGGTTTATGGTAGTTGTTACAACTGTTGTCTTTTGAGAAACAACAGAGGTGGCTTTCTTTGACTTTGGTTTTGAAACTTTAGGTTTGGTGGCCTTGGTAGGAATCTGTTGGGACAAAGACACAAATTCAATATTTACACTTGAAGGCAAAGAAATGATGGGGTTGGAAGTAGTAGGAGTTAAAGAAGTATTTACCTCACTTACCTGAGGTGCATTCATGATTGGTAAGTATACCAATGGCACCTGATTATTGGGGTTAATTCTCAAAAGGTCTGCAAGGACCCTCTTCTCTTGTGCCCAGCATTTGAGTTTATTACTCTCATTGGTTATGACCAAACCTTCAGCAGCATGGTTAGCCAATAACATAAAGAATCTAGCATAGTAGATGTTATGAGGTCTATTAGCCTTGTTACCTAACCTAGTACCCAATTCTAGCATAACATAATTGCTAAAATTAAAGTACCTATTAGAAACTAGCATATAGAGCATATTAATAAGAGATGAAGTTATTGCATCAAAATTACTAATTTTCCCAGAGAAAACCTTGATAAAGGCATCACCAAGAAAACTCCATTCTTTCCTAAGGCTTTTTCTCCTAATACTTCCTAAACTAGCAGAATCAAAGGAATAGCCTATGGAATCTAACATGCTAGATACATCATTATTAGTGTGTTATGTCATGGGATTATTTTCAGGTAGTTTGAAACAGGACTGTATATCATCACAGTTAATACAGTAATCTTTACCTTTGAGAGATAAAGTCATGGTCATATCAGTAGGGTTGAACTCTGCAGTTGTCCAAATCTCCTCAATTACCTCACAGTAAATTGTTGGGGCTTCCAGCATTGCATAGCTTAGTTTGCAGTTTTTGATGAAGTCCATCATCTTGTGATAATCTGAGTGGGCTTCGTTCTTTTCCACCAAAGCTACGAAATTGTTTTTCTCATAGACAAATCCAGATTGGGACATTATCTTTACTACTGGTGCCATTGTAGTGGGTAGAGGTTGCAGAGAAAGGTTGAGAGTTTTGGGAGAGAAAGAGAGTAAAAGCTTTTGAAAAATTGCAAGAAAGCGTAAAGTGAAAATAAAAATTCAAAGGGGCTTTTATACTTTCTCAAATTAAAACATAAAGAGAATGATTAAACAATATTTTAAGTGAATTACAGCCGTTTGAGAATAAAGGAAAACTGTATGTATTCTAAAATTTGCCTTTAATACAAATACATACAACTGTGTATATATATATATGTATCAACGGTTAAGTAAAAAGAATCAACGACTGTGACTTACTTAAAATGACTGATGTGACACTTCAACGGATGAGGTAAACAGTTATCCGTTGAAGATTAACACAGTTTTATCCGTTGAAGGATAAAATTACCAGAAATGTATTTATCTTTCAACGGATAATGAATATCCGTTGATAGAACAGTTTTGGCTTACGGTACTGTTGACAAAACTCTTTTCTTTAGAAATGTTAATGGCTCTACAATACTTGTTCAAATTTATGTAGATGATATTATATTTGGTTCTACAGATGATAAGCTTTGTAAAAAGTTTGCTAAGTTAATGCAAAGTAAATATGAAATGAGCATGATGGGAGAGCTAACTTATTTTCTTAGTTTACAAGTTAAACAAGTTAGTGGTAGAATTTTCATTAGTCAAACTAAATATATTTATGATCTTTTAAAGAAGTTTGACTTAATGGAATGTTCATCTGCAAAAACTCCCATGGCCACTGCCACCAAGCTTGAATTAAACAAGGCTGAAAAGTCTGTGGACATTATAAGTTATAGAGGCATGGTTGGTTCACTTCTATATTTAACTGCTAGTAGACATGATATAATTTTTTCTACATATCTCTGTGCTAGATTTCAAGATGACCCTAAAGAATCTCACTTAGTTGCTATTAAAAGAATTTTCAGATATCTCAAAGGGACTCCAAATCTAGGAATTTGGTACCCTAGAGAGTCTGGTTTTGATCTAATTGGCTACTCAGATGCAGATTATGCAGGTTGCAAAATAGACAGGAAAAGTATAACTGGCACCTGTCAATTTCTAGGGAATAAGCTTGTGTCATGGTTCAGTAAGAAGCAAAATTATATTTCTACATCAACAGCTGAAGCTGAGTACATTGTTGCTAGTAGTTGCTGTGCACAGATACTATGGATGAGGAATCAACTATTTAACTATGGGCTAAATGTTGACAAAATTCCAATATTCTATGACAACACAAGTCCCATTGCCATTACTGAAAATCCAGTGCAGCACTCAAGAACCAAGCACATTGACATCAAGTACCACTTCATAAGGGAACGTGTGATGAATGGTACAGTGGAACTTCATTTTGTTCCAAGTGAAAAATAGATTGCAAACATATTTACCAAGCCACTTGATGAATCAACATTCACAAGATTAGTAAGTGAGCTAGGTATGCTTAATTATTCATAAATTCATGTCCTTATTGTAATTTGTTTTGTAGCCTGAAATGAATTTGTTGCAAGAACAAAGTTGGCTTTAAGTAAGTAAGTATCTAGGAGAAATTTTGACAAAGTCTCATACCAGGCTCTAGGTGCTTGCTTTAGTCCATAGAGTGCTTTCAACATATAATACACATGGTTTGGAAAATTAGAATCTTCAAATCCTGGAGGTTGGCTCACATAAACTTCTTCCTCCAATTCTCCATTCAGAAATGCACTCTTGACATCCATTTGATAGACTCTGAAATTGGCATGGGCTACATAGGCTAGAAAAATTCTGATGGCTTCAAGTCTTGCAACTGGAGCAAATGTCTCATCAAAATATATTCCCTCTTGTTGAGAATAGTCCTTAGTAACCAATCTAGCTTTATTCCTTATGACAATGCCATTTTCATCCATCTTGTTTCTGAATACCCATTTTATGTCAATAGAGCTCTTGTTCTTTGGCTTGGGTACCAGCTTCCATACCTTGTTCCTCTCAAATTGGTTTAGCTCATCTTGCATATTGGCATGGGCTACATAGGCTAGAAAAATTCTGATGGCTTCAAGTCTTGCAACTGGAGCAAATGTCTCATCAAAATATATTCCCTCTTGTTGAGAATAGTCCTTAGCAACCAATCTAGCTTTATTCCTTATGACAATGCCATTTTCATCCATCTTGTTTCTGAATACCCATTTTATGTCAATAGAGCTCTTGTTCTTTGGCGTGGGTACCAGCTTCCATACCTTGTTCCTCTCAAATTGGTTTAGCTCATCTTGCATTGCTAAAATCCAATCTGGATCCAGTAGAGCTTCTTCCACTCTCTTAGGTTCCTCCTGTGATAAAAAATTACTGTATAGACATTCATCTTGAGTAGCCCTTCTTGTTTGTATTAGTGTAGGTGCCCCAGAGGCAATACATTATTCTTTTATCTTTATGTCAGTTGATCATTCAATAAATGTATTTATTATGACCTTAATTACTGCGATATTTTGTTAGCATAATAAATGTCCTTAGAATCATGATACAAATTGTATAGTTTAAGTACATGACTTGAACTTGAGATTATATAATATATCATATTCTTAAAGGTCCCTAGTCGAGTATTATTATATAGGACAATAATAATACATAGATAGACTAGTATGTTGTTTGACAAGATAACCACATCTCATTGGTTATAAGTATGGGGATACTAAAGTCAATATATAGGTACATGTGAGAGTACATGGTACTGGACAGACCCACAGTGAGATTCTTCATGTTTAATAAAGTCATAAGAAAGACTCACAGTGATAATGGTGTAACGATCCTTTGACTTGAAATCATTATATTTCTATACGAGGATTAATATACTTTGACTACATTAAAAGTTACTTTTGATCGGGTGATGATAAAAGTGGACATCGGGTATATCATGAGTCGTATGAGAAATATGAATGATAGATAAAGGATTTAACCCTCCTATAATTAGGAGAGATATTATTGGCCTCTTGATTGAGTGAGATTATAAAAGCATGGCCATGCTCAAATAATGATTTGTCTCGATAATCTACTCATGTATCAAGTAAACCCGGATTAAATATTGAAGAGGATGACTAAATACATGCCTCGAGTTTAATCTATAATATGTATGGTTAAAGGGATTATATTACACGAAAAACATTAATCATGAAAGGTTTTATCTAATCATGATTTAATTATTGTTTAATTGGGTAACAATGATGTATTACTAGATACCGCTCATTGTTTATAATTTTATTAGAGAATAAAATTATACCCAATTAAATAATAGCCTATAGGTTCGCACAAATAGAGCACTTAATGAAATAGTTAATTTAAATTATGGATTTAAATTAATTGATGATTATTTGAATTTTATTATAATTAAGTAAGACTTAATTGAGATAATATAAATTCGAATTAAAAGGAATGTTTTTGCCCATAATAATTAAGTATGACTTAGTTATTAATTAAATAATAGAAATTCGTTTTTATTATTTAATCCAATACCTACTAGGGTTGGGCTTTGGTATTATGGGCCTTTTTAATCAGTCATTATAAATAGATAATGAGAGGTTAAAGAGGCTTGTACGTTTTTAAGAAAACCCTAGCAGCAAAGAGAGGCAGAGGCAATTCAGATCGTCAAGAAGGAGGCTAGTACATCCATTCCGTAGTCAAGTTCGTGAGACATTCTTGAAGGTGCTCGTGTGGATACCATAGAGGTGTTTCTCCGAGAGGTAGACACAAAGCGTGATAGCTAGGATCTCCGTTGAGTTCGTGAAAGTTAATCTCTTGAAAGGTATGATTCGTTATCTCCATAATCTGCCCATAATTATACATGGATCCTGTTTTTGAGTTTCGAAATTTTTGTTTTATTTACATTTATCCGCTGCGTTTTGTGCCTTCGGAACCCAACAATGGCATAAGAGCTATGTGTATATGGGGCTGATTTGGTTACGTGTTTACTGTATTTTTACAAGTATGCATGTGTGATGAGTCTGCCATGATAACAGTTATGTTATATGAGTCTGCCATGATAACAGTTATGTTATATGAATGATATGATGAATCTGTTAATGATCTATATGATGATACTAGTATGTTTAAGATCTGTCATAACTCATATGTATGCGATCTCTTAAAATATGTATACTGATACACATTTTTGGTAACTGGGATATGGATCGTGTGTATACTGATACATGCTTCTGGAATAGTATTCTGATACATGTTTTTCTAGTATTCTGATACTTGATTTTGCAAAAATTTCCGCCATCGGGGTGCTCGCTGCCCCCCGATCCGCGTGCTTAGGGTTTCGTTTTTAATTTGTGCTTATGACATATGCTTTACTTATTTATTATTCTTGATTGGATCATGATAAGTGATAAATAGTATGTCATCTTTATATGATCTATCATGTTCTTTAATGGTTACTTGAGCATGGTGCATAGTTATGGCCTTAAGACCTTAGTTGTAATGGTTTATTCTTTTGGTTTGTAATAAATACGACTTGCATGTCATTTTCTATTTGTAGTTGTTTTATCTCGAATGTAACTCGAGTTCTTTTGTAAGTTCATTAGTATAATTCTTAATGTAACATCCAAGAAGGACAAGGGAAAGAGGAGGCATCCTATGGAGGCCAAGGAGACAATGGAAGCAATAGAGAAGACATATGTAATAGTTATTTTTACACCATAGATTGACCTTGATCTTTTCATTAGCCTGAAAAGATCACATAGGATTGGGTCATAACTATTGCATATTTACTTTACGTACTTTTCATATGATGTATAAATAGTATGTGTAGAGTAGAAAATGCATGTTTTAATTAGATTAATGATGCATGTATGTATTAGATACATCACCCATGCCATGCCTTTAAACAAGATAAAATCTATAACGACTCAAGATTTAAAATTAACAAACGATCATGAGATTCTCGTGTTTATGAAACACGGAATAAAATACGAATTTTCTTTATTTCTGACATGGGGCGATTTTGTCAACAACGGGTTCATAGAACTTGTAAGGCTGTGGGTTTTAAGCGAGACCGATGTGACTCCTCCACTACCTGGAAATCAAACCATTGACGAGTATTGATTTAAAGTATTTTATTCAAGGAAAAATTGGGAATCTCTTTATGATGGGATCATGATCGTTCTAAATTAAAAATCCTTAAGTAAAAATATTAAGTTTTAATCAGATGCTTTCCAATGAATGAACACTTATTAAATCCTAGATCGATAAGGGAAAGGGCTGTCAGTGGCAGGGGACTCCTATCTATCATGCTGAAATGCGATGAATATAAACGGTTATATTCGGACGTTGTATCATTGGGTCTAACTTAACTGAGTCATCATAATAAGGTGAATATAAACGGTTATATTCAACTATTATGAACTTAGAAGCATAGAGTTTGGTTAAAAATCTATTAGATAGATAAGATCAATTGTTGTTCACCAAATTATCCAAGAATTATATATGATATAATTGACAACTGTTGTCTACCTAAATAATCATGTTTTAAGGATACCAGTGGTTGACTTAGAACATGACGAAATATGGATCTTGGCTCACTAGAAAGATTTATGGGATATACTTTCCGAATTAATAGTTAGGGCTATTAATTTGATAAAAAAATAGTGGGAGATATATTATGAATATATCATAATCATATGAACATAAAATTTTAACTCAGACAATCTAATGTTTATTTTGCGCATTTATTATTGTAGATACTGAGTAATGGCAAACAACACAAACACATTATCCGTACGTTCAGTCCTTGAGAAGGACAAGCTGACAGGAGGAAACAACTTTGGGTACATTGGTTACATTGAGTACCTTGAAACTTTAGGTTTCCCGATTGGTCCGGAAACTGGTATTGACCTAATCATGAATTCTTTGAACAACAAATTCACTCAGTTTGTTGTGAACTACAATATGAATGAATTTGACAAAACACCTACTGAATTGTTGCATATGTTGAGAACATATGAGACCAACATGAAGACAGCTGAACCTGCTCCCATACTGATGGTGGAAAATAAAGGTACGGCCAAAGGGAAGGGCAAATGGAAGGGTAAGAAGAAGATTGGATCTGATTCTACACCCAAACCAAAGTCAGGTCCTAAACAGGCTTTAAAGCCTAAAGGTGGTGTGGCCAAGGGTGAATGTCACTACTGTAAGAAAGATGGTCACTGGAAGAGAAACTGTCCAATTTACTTGGAGGATCTGAAGAAAAAGAAAGCAGTTCAGATTTCTGGATCAGGTATTTATGTTATAGAAGTCAATTTTTCTATTTCTACATCTTGGGTATTTGATACTGGATGTGCTTCTCACATTTGTATAAATGTGCAGGGCCTGCAGAGAAGTAGAACTTTGGCTAAGGGAGAAGTGGACCTAAGAGTAGGCAATGGAGCAAAAGTTGATGTTTTAGCTGTAGGGACTTATTATTTATCTATGCCCTCTGGGCTTGTTTTAGAACTAGAAGACTGTTTTTACGTGCCTGCGATTCGCAGAAACATTATTTCTGTTTCTTGTTTGGACAAGAAAGGTTTTTTGTTTACAATAAAGAACAACAGTTGCTCTTTTGCTTTGAATGATTTAACCTATGGTGTTGCGCGTTTATTTAATGGTTTATATGTTCTTGATTTAGATAACCCTGTCTATAATATAGAAAACAAACGACTTAAAATGAATGACTCAAATCAAACATACCTCTGGCATTATCGTCTAGGCCACATAAATGAGGCACGCATATCCAAATTACATAAGGATGGATACTTGGATAAGTTTGATTTTGAATCATACCAAGAATGCGAATCTTGTTTGCTTGGTAAGATGACTAAAGCCCCTTTCACTGGTAAGGGTCAAAGGGCCACTAAACGTCTGGAGCTAATACATAGTGATGTATGTGGCCCAATGCGTGTAATGGCTAGAGGAGGCTACTACTACTTCATAACATTTACTGATGATTTCAGTAGATATGGATATGTATATCTTATGAAGAACAAATCCGATTCTTTTGAAAAATTTAAAGAATACAAGGTTGAAGTAGAGAAGCAAATTGGCGGAGATGCAAGTATTAAGATCTTACGATCCGATCGTGGGGGTGAATACTTAAGCACCGAATTTAGAGAGTATTTGAAAGAGTGTGGTATTGTATCACAACTCACTCCGCCAGGAACACCTCAATGGAATAGAGTTTCAAAGAGGAGAAATCGCACCTTGTTGGACATGGTGCGATCGATGATGAGTCATGCAGATCTTCCAATTAGTTTCTGGGGTTACGCTCTAGAAACAGCAGTTTTCACACTTAACCGTGTTCCTACTAAGAAGGTTCAAAAGACTCCATATGAGATATGGAAAGAGAAACGGTCAGGCATGAACTTTATGAAAGTTTGGGGATGTAAGGCGTTTGTGAAACGTCAAGAATCTGACAAACTTGGACCTAAATCCGAAGAGTGCATTTTTATAGGATACCCTAATGAAACAAAGGCGTATTATTTTTATAGTCCTTCTGTGCAGAAAGTGTTTATTGCTCGAGATGCTGTCTTCATGGAAAGAGATTTTGTTTCCAAAAGAAACAGTGGGAGAACTATAGATCTCGATGAAGATTGAGAACCGCAAAATAGCATTGAACCTGAAGTGGAACACACTACAAGAAAAAAGTCCATAGACATCGCTTTTTGACCGATGTCTATGTTGTTTCACAACCGATGTTGATGTCGGTGATGTCTATTCTAGACATCGGTGGATACCCGATGTCTATACTCGATTAGACATCGATTTTAGTTAAAAAACAGATGTTTATGTGTTGATTATTTACATAAAATGCTATAAATAAATTATTTAATACCTAAATTACACCTAATTAAACATGTTAAACACATCATGAGCTATGTTTTTTGTCACACAAATATCGATAATTTTGACAGAGGTGATGTAAAATGGCATATTAAATATCTGTTTCTTTAATGAAAGGTGATGTCTAATTTAGCGTATAGACATCACTTTTTTCTAGAATGAAGTGATGTCTATGTATCATTTAGACTTGAACATGTTAGTCTTTCACATCAGTTATTTGTCTGAAACTGATGTACATTGCGTTTTTTGACATCAGTTTTGTTTGGTTAAAAAGTGATGTTTATAATGTCACTTGACATCAGTTTTATCTTAAACAAAGTGATTTCTGTTGGATTTTTAATGCAGCGGGGGCATGGCAAAACTCTTTTACACATACAAAATCCAAATAAAAGCATATAAATCGTGAATAAAAATTCGAGGGATCGAATCTAACCTTTAAAAATAATTTGGAGACAACGATCAGAGATCCTTAGCAGTTGCTTCTCAAGTGTGAAGCACTCCACCGGTATCCACCAAGAAAACGATGTTAAGGAGGAGGAAGGAGGTGGAGAGAATTGGGTTTTCCAAACTTTTTGGGTTTTCGGGTTCGATGTTGGTTAGAATAAAATTAGGGTCTATAATAGTGTATTTATAGGCAATATTTTCAGCTGAAATTTTCCCATAAATATTATTATTATTATCCCATTTATTATTCTCATTAATAATTGAAACACCTTTTAATCATTAATCCTTTTTCTAAACACTTTAGAAATAATTCTCTCTCTTGATTTAATTTCTAAAAATTAAATCCTTTAATTAATAATATTAAGAACTTTTCTTAATTAATTTATAATCAATTAAATCTCATTTAATCAATTATTAAATATGCCAATTAATTATTTATTTCATAAATAAATAATTATTAGCCATTATTAATTAATTCCTCCACCATTAAATCATTCTCTTTTTATGGTGTGACCCTGTAGGTTCAATATTAAGCCGGTAGTAGAAATAAATAATAATAAAACTATTTTATCATTATTTATATAAATTCTCTAATTTATTAAATATGATTAATTATTTAATCACATTTATTCTACATCGTGAGTGATGCTTCTCAACATATCACGACTATCCGGATAATATGAATTCACTGCTTAGAATACAAAGAACCTGTCAGTGAATAGTTACCGTACAATAAACTCCTTCTACCCTATAATGTCCCGATTAAATATAAGGCATGGATCTCGTGTCAAGCCTATCTAATTCAATCACTTGCTTACCATTTACTATGCGTAGTTCTATGCAAATTAGAAACTCCTTTCTAATTTCATTCACTCTGGCCAGAGATTCTCAAACTAGCATAAGTGGATCAGCCTTGAACATTTGCTTCCTTCACTGGAAGGGGTAGATCTTTTATTGATCATACACTATCTTCGTGTACAAATTCCTATGCCCAGAAGAGCCCTAATAATTGTCCCTGGAGACTAAGAACTAAACCAAAGCATAGTTCAGTGTACACAAGATGACTATGATGACCTCAAGTCTAAGGATACTTGTACAACTATCACTATGTGAACAACTGCTGACACATGAGTGAACTCCATCAGTTGTTCAGCTGTGCGAGTCATGTTCAGTGAACTTATTCCATAATAAGCACCTACATACTAGCTATAGTGTCACCACACAAATGTCTATGAGAACAGACATCCTTCATAATGAAGCAAGCATAGTATGTACCGATCTTTGCGGATTATTAATTACCAGTTAGTAATCCTGTGACCCGGAACTATTTAAGTTTAGAGTTATCATCTTTTTAGGTCTCACTATTATGATCTCATCATAATCCATAAAAAGCTTTACTCTAAACTATGGTATATCTTATTTAAACACTTAAATAGATAAAGCCCGTAATAAAAACAAAACAAGTCTTTATTAATATCAATGAAATCAAAACAGATTACATAAAAGTTATTCCTAAATCCTAATTCCTGATTGGACTTAGGACATATTCCTTTCAATCTCCCACTTGTACTAAAGCCAATCACTCTGGTATCTAATACCCATCTCATCTTTATGATGATCAAAGTGACTTTCAAAAAGTAGCTTTGTGAGTGGGTCTGCTATGTTGTTATGTGTGTCAACTCTATTTTAATACAATATAAGAAATGTTACCGCGCTCCCACTAACCCTTTTGTAGACTCATGGTTCATCTACGTTTTTGATAAAATCAAACTCTTTGATTGTCTCATCAAAACGAATGTTCCATCTACGAGAAGCTTGCTTTAAACCACATATGGTTCGCAGTAGCTTACACACTAGGTTTTCATTTCCCTTGGAAAGAAAACCATCTGGCTATATGCCAGAACACATAGTCGTAGTAAGCAACAATCGCAAGCAAAATCCGAACTGATTTTAACAGGGCTATAGGTAAAAGACTTCATCAAAGTCAATCCATTGCCTTTGTTTGAATTCTTTTGCCACAAGACTGGCCTTATAGGTCTCCACTTGGCCATCTGCTATAATCTATCTTTTGTATACCATATACATAGATTCCATTCTGGATTTCATGGTACTATGCCATTTCTCTGAGTCAACACTACTCATAGCCTCATTATAGGTCACAGGGTCGTCATCATCAAATGATTGACAACTCATTGTCATTCTCAATGACAAGGCCATATTACCTCTCAGGTTGGCGAGACACTCTCCCTGACCTACGAATGGGCTGTTCCACAAAAGGTTGTTCAGTCAGAATAGGTGTTTCCACTTGATCCGTAGTAGTTTGTGCTTCTTGAACTTCATCAAGTTCAATTTTGCTCCCACTGTTTCCTTCAAGGATAAACTCCTTTTCCAAGAAGGTAGCATGTCTGGAGACAAACACCCGATGATCGGTGCAAAAGTAATACCCTCAAGTCTCTTTAGGATATCCCACAAAACTACATTTTACGGATCGATATTCCAGCTTATCTGGGTCAACTTACTTGACATAAGCTGGACATCCCCAAATCTTAACGTGTTTAAGACTCGGTTTCCTTTCTTTCCATATCTCATACGAAGTTTGAGGAACAGATTTTGGAAGGCACCTTATTCAGTAAATATGCTGAGGTTTCCAATGCATAACCCCATAGGAATACTGGAAGATTTGCATAGCTCATCATGGACCAAACTATGTCTAACAAAGTTCGATTTCTCCTTTCAGATACTAATCTGGAGGAGTCCACTGGGAGACTATACCATTTACTTTGAGATAAGCTAGAAACACTCCATTAAAGTATTCACCACCTCGATCTGATCGAAGAGTTATAATACTATGTTTGGTTATTTCTCCACTTCATACTTATATTCTTTGAACTTTTCAAAGGCCTCAGACTTGTGTTTCATCAAACACATATCCGAATCCAGATCTATCATCTATGAAAGTAATGAAGTATGAAAATTGGGGTTATGTGTACATTTGTTTATACATTTACCTCCCATCAGTGATACTGAATTTAATTCACTTGTTTGTTTGGCACTCGACTAATGGTCAGAATTTTCTCTAGTATTCCTATCACATCTATTTAACAGCTGAACTTAGTATATGTAAAAGAAAAAATGTGTCATAGGTAGGAAAGAATAGTGAACAAACCTGTAAGATAAAGAACTTGTTTGGTCATTGGTTTCAGGTCTGCATAATCAAACAGATCGAAGTTGTTTTATGGTATGAAAATGCTTTTCTCATCCACTTCTTTCACTTTGGTATCAGCGGTGAAAATTATTTGCTGCTCCATCTGGACTGATTGATACTTGTCCTTCTCTGTATATTCTTTCACTTGGAAATTTTTAATCATGTACACATTTCCCTCCACAATAAGTCTGAAGATTTTTTCTACAAAAGCAACTGGTATAAATGTGTGCATCATGCAATTCTGAGACATGTATTTGTACTGATGTGGTTAGATATAAAGAATTTAACATTGTATGTTGGAAAACAAATCGGTTGTAAAATGAAATTACCTTGTTATCCACGAAGAAGAGAAAGTTGATTGTTTTGAAGACAATCCCAGTGGTTGTAACCCCACGCCATTCTCTTATTACACGTACTCTAATCTTCCAATCGGTTCTTCCCTTCTGAACATTTCTCAAAGAATCAAAATCCATGGCTGAGATGGTTTCTGTGTGTTTAAGAATTTATGTGGTCCTGCCAATTGTTAAGGGAATAGTCTTTATGCTATGTGATGGTGGTAGGTAAATGAAATTTAATTCTGCTCTTGTTAGTTGGTTTATCTAATTAATTTTGCATCAGCTGTATTTTAATTTGTGTTGGTGCAGGTTGTACATTACTTGTCAACTCTATATCATATAATTAAATAGATGGTGCAGGTTTTATATATTACTAATCATTTCCAATAGATGATTTTCTTTGCAGTTTTTAATGTAGATATTAAATATCATTTCTACTGTGATGTTGCAGACATGCATTTGGTAAATATAAGGGATTATAAATTTGCATGTAACATGAAATTGTATATGTTACAGTTTAAGGAATAAAAATTTGAACCAAAGGAACCGTTCTTATAGATACAAAATATGGAATGTTTATATTTCTGTGTAATATCTGTTTCCTTTCTTCTTTGGTTCATCTTCATTGCACCCTAGCCTCATGGTTGCAGCATATATTAATCATGTAAATAAGTATAAGGCATTGGCATAATTTGTTTGTGGTTTTATTGAAAAGATATAGTTCTGTTACCTTTTCAATTTTGATGTTCTTAAAATTTGGTTGTTTATCCTGGTGGTCTTGATTGTATTGTAGTGGTTCGACATTCAACCTTGGTCGAGTACGATTCATTGAGACCATTGTTGGTGGGCTGAAGTTGTTGCTTGGACCTTGTTTATCAGTCACCTATGAATAGAAATGTGGTTAGAGAACATGGTCATGTGAAACAACATTTAAGGATTATGTACTTACATTTGTAAGTACTGTTTGTTGCAGTTCAACAGGTTGTTTTTGTGATGGAGAGTAGTTGTCAGTGATCTCTACTGGTTCTGAGATGTAAGTTGCACAGAAGACCTTGGATCCTTCTTTGAGATTTTTGTCAGTTAAATCAATAGTGATATTGTATTTCTTCTTCTCCAGGGTCCTTAAAATGTCAGGAATCACTTTTAAACCTTTTACCTGAGTTTATAACATTTGTTAGATGAAATATCAAATATGGAAAACACCATTGATGTTAGTGCAGTTTAGTGTATTACCTTCGTGTGATCTGCATCAACTTCGTATACAGTTCTCCCCAAAATTCGAGTTACCTCATCATCTGGCCACACTATTGGGACACATCCAGTAGCATCACTGCATAAAGCATATAACGAAACCTGTCTCGGACACAATATGATTATGTGCAAATCAAAGTTATCATACATAAATTACAATTGGTAGGGACAAATGTCACAACATTTAGGCAAACCTTATGTCCGGATAAGGAACAGATCGGCCACAACAACTATAAACTTCATCAACCAACTTCAGGTCTTTCTCACATTTGAGGCAGAAAAGTGTATACCAATTCATTTTCTCGTCAAATTTTTTGACAGTAACTTGGAAAATTACTTTCTTCTATAAGACATTGTAACATATAGTATGTTACGAATCGTTGCAGGTTTAAATATAGGGTCTAACAATGTAACCTGACCTAATAAAATTATGGTGATAATAGTTATTTTTGTCTACATAGCTTACCAAAACAAAAGACTCGTTCAACTTTATCAACTCGTTCACTTTTATAGTCGGTACCTCTATACAATCATCTTCCTCGACCATGTTCATTATATAAAATTCAGGCTTAACATATCTGTAATTTATTTCAAGGAATGAGTAATGTAAGTTCAAATTTGTTATTGGTTAAAGCTGACAGCTACTACTTAATTTGGATAATACCTTAGCCTCATTCCACTGACAACAGTATGGTCGATATTTAAGTATATTCTTGTTGCAGGGAAGTTTGTGATGTAGATTACATCTATGTTGAAAATGATATGTAAGTGAAATGTTTGAACATAAGGCCAATGAATGAGTAAAGTGATATTAATCTTACTTTTCCACTCACTGACTTTTCCACATGCTATTAAAATGATCACTGGTCTTTCTTTCATGTTTTCATACTGTTGTAGAAATGAATCACCAAACTGATTGAAGAGTGTAACATTGATTGTGGTCCTACAAATGTATTGATGGGATTTAATTCTTTTGTTTATGCATGAATTATCCTAAAAAAACCCTTTCATAGGAAACAATGTAATAAGCATACCTTCCATTGGTTATGGTCAGTGCGACATGTGATTTGTCCTCACCATCTTTATTGTAATTGGCTCTAGGATGTACATCCTCTATCACACCAATCATATCTACAAAATTGCATCATATATATGTCTATTAATGAATCTCTAGGTTCATGAAGAAACTATGAGGCCGTTATTAACCAAAAAAATAACCTGTCAGAAAACGGTTGTCGTCTTTTAAACGGTCACACTCCTCCAAATCATAGAAATTAAAACTAAACGTGGGAATTTATAATCCAGGAATCACATCTTTTTGTATTTCTGTTTTATTTGAAAATTAGATATGCTTCTCATTACGAATAGGTCGATTAGTTTCATCGTAGACGCATCAAAAAGAAATAGAAACTTCAGGTTCAAGTCGATAAAAATAAAAGAATCATATTTGACCTAGAAAACTAATATTCTATCGATAATTGCAACAGTCGCATATGTATATAGCAAAAAAACAAGTCTTTCTATGAACGCAGAACAATCAGGTTGCAGGAAAAAGTTAAATACAAGATCTGGCTCTAATTTACCATAATAGCCTAAAAAGATTAATTAAAATGAGCTTCCAATATTAGCTAGTGACGGTTTTATGTTTCCACACAAAAACAGCTTCAGGTTTGGAGGTGTCAATTCACTACCTAATTAACACAACTTCACAACACAGGTCTTAAAAATAAGCAAAGTACCCATTGATTAATTCTTGATAATATCCAAATAAAACAATACCACTACTACCTTGATTCCAAGAGGTCCAGTTATCTCCCAATACTGCAATATCGATAAAAGTAAACACTACAAGATACATTTCACTAGTTTCGCCGCCCTCCCCTGACCCCCTGAGACTATAAAACCTCTTTACTTTACAGCGACTTTATTACCCGCTTTTCTGACGTCTTGTATAAACCTTTATTGTTTGTGGTGATTGCTGATCCATTTTATGACGTCTCATATAAACCTCACAGTTGGCTTGTCAGAAACACCATCTTCCAATGACTTCTGAACTAGAGCCGGTGCCGCAGTTTGGGCAATAGTAAGAGCAGCAGATTCATATTGGTGTCTGCTGGTCTTCTTGGAATTTTCTAATACAGGTTTGTAGCTGTTCGACCCTCACCCTTTTTTAAATTAATGTTTCTCCATTTGTCCTGAAAGTATCAATGATTTTTAATCAGCAATAGATTTCTCAAGGTTATTGCACCTGTATTGGCGTGCTTATATTATTGCTGATGATATTAACTATAGTGTGTGGATAAAATTCATATGATTGCTTTTCATTTTAAAATTGTACGTAAGTGTTTTATCAGAAATCAAAGAGGGTGTACAGGGTGCAACATACCTTGAGAGCCACATTTGTACGGGCTTTCAGCACATTGCTAAATTGAGGGTCACCAAGAATTACACACCATTTTCCAACACCATATTTGGTTATAGCATCAGTTAGGGCAGCTTCCTCCTCTGCTGACCAGTGAATCGTGCCCCGAGCCATATCCTTCTAATATCTGTACAAAAAATTAATTCAGGACACATGAAACTGGAATAGGCATGTAATTACCAATTAGTCATACATTATAATCACAGAAGATCTCTAATGTGGTTTTACAAATAAGTAAACTTTAATGTGCTATTCACTGAAGAAACTTGAAAAGGCTAATGAGCATATAATAATAATCAGCTAAGAGGTGAAATTATTTTAAATCAACATAGCCAAGAATGAGTAAGTACAGGATGAGCACCATATATAAACACTCAAAAAGCAATCAGACAAGACAAACAGTGGCACACAATTCTGTGGTGCACATCCACTAGCCCCTATGCAGCTCCGCCACTTATGACAAATTGCAGTAGTGAATGAGAAATCTGTTAGAATTTCAAACTCTTTTAGATTCATTATTAATATAATTAACTTCTTGGAGTAATATGAATGAAAGAAAATAAGAATCACATTAATAGTAATACAGCTATGGAGTTGAAGGTGCATGCATGAACCAGTTGGAGAAATCAATGAGAAAGAATCACTGTAGCTGTAAAATTTAAAAAGAACAATAAAAGTCAAAGAAGGTGGCTATCTAGAAGAATTATTAGTAGAAATGCAAAGCTGGAACCTGGTTGTTAATTAATTATCCCCTGAAAAATGGTGGTCTGTAGTTTGACAATCTTTAGGAGCCTGCATGGTAATCTGGTCATACTAGAAGATACAATTGTTGCTGATCGGATAGTCTAGTTTGTAGGCTGTAGTATTAATTAAGGCATGATGTAAGGCATGATGTAAACTCTAAGTCTTAAGCCTATAAGTAAGGCACCCTCTCTGTAATATTATGTACTAAGTGAATTGTAAGAGTAAAAAAAAAGAGCTGTAGCTCCAGAGAGATAAAAAGGCTGAAGCCTGTGAAAGAAAATCTGTTGTATGCTCTATTTAATATATATACAAAGTGCGTTGAGTGTGAGTTTTATTATCAAAATAATATAAACATACAGCCTGTGTTCTTGAGTCAAAGAAGTTGTGTAAAGCCCATTCACGTTTCCAACAAGTGGCATCAGAGCTAAGGTTCCGTTCGTGAAAAATGGCGACGATGGTGCAACCACAAATCCCGAAATTGACGGCAACAAATTACGGGAACTGGAGTATCCAAATGAAGGTGTTACTTGGTTCATACGATAATTGGGATATTGTTGAAAGTGGTTATGACGAGCCCGTAGATGCTACCACTGAAGCGGCCCTTTCAAATATGGAGAAGATGATTTTGAAAGAGACCCGGAAAAAAGATAAAAAGGCGTTATATACAATTATTCAAGGAGTTGACGAATCAACCTTTGAAAAAATTTCAAATGCAAAAACGGCGAAAGAAGCATGGGAGATTCTGCAAAAATCATTCCAAGGAGTCGAAAAAGTCAAAAAGGTGCGGCTCCAGGTGTTACGCGGGGAATTTGAAAATTTAAAGATGAAGAATTCAGAAAAATATTGGTGAATTTGTTACGCGCTTGAAAGCTGTGACAAACGAGATGAAAAGAAATGGTGAAAGTCTCGATGATGTTCGGGTGATGGAAAAATTACTCCGTTTGTTGATGAGGAAATTTGATTACGTTGTTACTTCTATCGAGGAATTAAAGGACTTGTCCACAATTTCTATTGATGAGCTCGTAGGTTCACTTCAAGCTCATGAGCAGCGGATGAACCAGTATGATGATGCAAGCCATTTGGAAAAGGCGTTGCAAAGTAAGGTGTCTATTGGTGACAGTTCTGGCAGTAGCAGTTCTGCACATAGAAGAGGTGGCTTTAGAGGTGGCTACCGTGGTGGACGAGGACGAGGAAGGCAATCCTTCAATAGAGACCATAATTCTGAAGGGTATCGGCCATCTAGTCGTGGTCAAAATTTCAGAGGCCGTGGAAGAGGCGGATTTCAACAACGAGGTGACAAGTCTCAATTTCAATATTATAATTGTAATAAATTTGGTCACTTCAGTTATGAGTGTAGAGCACCAAAAGTGGAAGAAATGAGTCACTTTGCTGCAGCAAAAGAAGATAAAGATGTTGGCACTGCTATGTTCCTCACTTATAAAGGAGATGAGGAAAACAAGAAGAATGTTTGGTATCTTGACTCAGGGGCCAGTAATCACATGACTGGTCACAAGGAATTATTCACGGAGATAGACGACACCATCAGCGGAGAGGTTACTTTTGGTGGCTCGTCAAAGATTCCGGTGAAAGGAAAAGGTACCGTCACGATCATGTCAAAGAAAGGTGAAAAGAAATATATAAATGATGTTTATTATATTCCTGCATTGAAAAAATAATATTATCAGTCTTGGCCAGCTTGTGGAGAAAGGATATAATATACAGATGCAGGACAATTCCCTCATTATCAGAAATCAAGCTCGGGAATTGATTGCAAATGTGGAGATGTCAAAGAATCGTTTGTTTACGCTTGATATGCAAACAAATATGAAGAAGTGCTTAAAGTCGGTCATTAAAAATGACTCGTGGTTGTGGCATTTGAGATATGGTCATCTTGGATTTTCTGGTCTGAAATTATTGTCAAAGACAAAAATGGTGGACGGTTTGCCAGAAATCAACGAACCAGAAAATTTGTGTAAAGCATGTGTAAAGGGGAAGCAACATCGACAAAGTTTTCCCGTTGGAAAATCTTGGAGAGCCAGGAGGCCATTGGAGATTGTTCACACAGATATTGCTGGTTCATTTGATATCTCATCACTTGGAGGTAATATGTATTACCTAACTTTTATTGATGATTTTAGCAGGAAAAGTTGGGTGTATATCATCAAAGAAAAGTCGGAGGCTCTTGATAAATTCAAGGAGTTCAAAGCACTGGCAGAAAAGCAAAGTGGTCATTATTTGAAGGTACTCAGATCGGACAGAGGAGGCGAGTATACTTCTAATCTGTTTAAAAGCTTTTGTAGAGCACATGGAATCAATCATCAGTTAACAAGGGCCTATACTCCTCAACAAAATGGCATTGCAGAAAGGAAGAATCGCACTATTCTTGATATGGCAAGGAGTATGGTGAAAGTAAAACACTTGCCAAGAACTTTATGGACGGAAGCCATTCAATGTGCAGTTTATTTGTTAAATCGCTGTCCAACAAAAAGTGTCAGAAACAAAACTCCGAATGAAGCATGGAGTGGTAGCAAACCAACAGTTGGGCATCTCAGAATTTTTGGGTGTATTGCTTATGCCCATATTCCCGATCAAAAAAGAAAGAAGCTGGATGACAAAGGCGAAAAGTGTATTTTTACCGGATATGACAAAAGAAGCAAGGCATACAGACTCTACAATCCCCTAACGAAGAAATTAATCATTTCTCGAGATGTTGAGTTTGAAGAATCTGATTACTGGAGATGGAGCGAGGGTGAAAGAAAAGTTGCTGGTTTATTTTTCAATGGTGATGACGATGACGGTGATAACCAAAACATTGAAGATGACGATGATCAAACTCCTCCACCAAGTCCAAATCAACAAACTCCTAAATCGACACCAACCACGGGAAAAAGCAGTAGTTCAGGGGGAGCACCACGAAAGATGCGGAGTCTGGATAATATCTATGAAGCAACAAGTCCGGTACAAATAACCTTTGATTATTCTCTATTTTGTTTAATGGCTGAATGTGATCCAGTTACATTTGAAGAGGCTTATGAAGAAAGAAAATGGAATAAAGCCATGGATGAGGAAATTGGTGTAATAAAGAAAAATGATACTTGGGAGCTCACAGATCTTCCAGAAGGACACAAAGCAATTGGTGTCAAGTGGGTCTACAAGACCAAGATGAATCCGGATGGAGAAGTGGAGAAATACAAGGCGAGGCTAGTGGCTAAAGGCTGCAAGCAGCGATATGGCATTGACTATGATGAGGTGTTTGCTCCAGTTGCACGAGTTGACACCATCAGACTTCTTACAGCAATTGCCGCTCAGAATCAGTGGAAGATTTATCAGATGGATGTGAAGTCGGCATTTCTATTTGGTTATCTCGAAGAAGAAGTTTACATCGAGCAACCACTACTAGAAATTTGTCGATAGACATCGCTTATTAGCCGATGTCTATTTAAAATCCAAGCGATGTTTTTGCATGCCGATGTCTATACACAGTTTAGACATCATTTTTCTTAACAATGTGATGTATTTTTCTTCAATGTATACCTTCACTATGGTTTCAGTTATTCATTCATATGTCATGTATATCATTTTAAACTTATCACATATAAAGCAATATGATACATTAACATCGAAAAACTTGTTAAACTGATGTGTAACTTAACATATTACATCAGTCTTTTATTAGAAGCGATGTCGTACCTTTCTTTTTTTAATGGAACCGATGTCTTTGTGTGTATTTAACATCAGTTCTTTCAAAATGTGATATCTATTATATTGTTTTACATCAGTCATTTCTTGTTAGCTGATATATGTGCCTGCTTATGACATCAGTTTATTGAATGAAATGTCTTATTTGACTATTTTACATCAGTTATTTTGTTCATGAAGTGATGTTTGTTTATTTTTTTTATTCATGAATCCCCTATTTTAATCAAATACCCAACACCCAAACAAGAGTCATCCCAAAACATACCAACTGCCATTTTACCATTCCAAAACTAACCAAACCAAAACAAACGCAAAAACAAACATACATTCATTGATTTACCATAGATTATACCAATTACGTACATATATCCACCACCAATCAAACTTCATAATCCAAACAAACTACATAACTGCAATAGCAAGTACTAGACATCCACCATCGATCATTTACATAGTTCATCCCAAACAGAAATTTACCAACTAAAGTTCCCCTATTATATTTATCAACAAAAACCACTAGTAGCTCTTACAAATTCTTACAAATTCAGTCTACATAAAGGAGCTGCAGATTAGGCCTTTTTATAAGAAGGACTCGATATGGCTAAGAGTCTCACATCGAACCTCGTCCAGCTCAGCCTTGGCAACAGTCACCTTTCGATTCTTTTTCGACCACTGAAAAGTGTAACACACAGGAATTAGTAACAATGAATTCTACCACAAATTATATGTACACCAGTTATATCAAGAATGAATTAAGCAAAAAAATATATCTTTTTGACAAATGTCATTTCATTATCCATGGCAATTTGTTTCATATACCACATAACAACATAGCAGTTCCACCGGGCTGTTTGGGGCACACCTATTTAATCCAAAAAATTCAGACCAATTAATAAGTAAATTAATGCCCCTATCTAACCGAAAAAACTCTGGCTAATAAGTAAATTAATGCCCCTGGTTCTTACGGTAACATATCTGATAGTCGGTGCTTTATTTCCCCTTCCTGCCTGAATATTGAACGCAATCACAGCCCTGTCATCTTAGCAGTATCAATAACACAAATTGATTGATATCTCAATAATGAAAATAATCACTCGAAATTAAATGCAAATACCTTGATATTGCTTTTTCCAACTCGGGATAGGTAGTTGAACGAGGCAGAGGATTGAGTATGAAAACCTCGCCCGCCCAAATCACAACCAATATCCAATGGCAGCTATTTTTTATAAATATTTATAATAAACAGAATTAATATCAGAATCATATCATTTTGAATTTCATGCTTATAAATAAATAAAGCGATTTATAATAAATCTGGAGACATTTTTTATGTACTTACTTGCTATTATGTGGCATAAAAAAGAGACGATCAGGATTACCCTCTTTAAATCGACTAACCAAATTATCTTCAAAATTGTTGTTCAAGGTAAACGAGACTCCGGGATCACAGAAAGCAAATTGCTCCAAATTTTCATTTTCACAAACCATGCAATGCAAGTATCTGCATTGCAAATAAAATGAAATTATAAAAAAACAAGAATATAAATGCAGAAATTATCAACAAGAAGACAAGACAATAATTAAAAAATTTATACTACTCACGCCATGTATGCAGAAATTGCTGCTTGGCCAATCATTTTAAACTCAAGCAAAGCAATTATGTTTTCATGCAAAATGAAAATTCTTTTCTCAACACCAAACACCTCCGCATCGCACGGGATTTGAATGGAGTTTCCAGTGGACTTCATGAATGTCGTTGCATATTTATACAACAACCGAAAGCGCTTCGGAACATTTTTATTGATTTCCATATTCTCAAATAAGGACTGAACCTTATGCAAATCAGTTAAAGGATCCTTCCCTTTCCTTTTACTTTTCTGAAAATATTATCAAATTTATTAAAACAAATATAGAGTTAATATAATAGTGCGAGATCCAATAAAACATAGATGTAAAAATATATACCGCGGTACCAGGGGCATCTGGGAATATGATTAAGTCGCGGGGCCATGAGACGTAGGAGCCAACAGCCTGCTCTACTGTTTCAATCTCACCGACTACCGGAACAGGAATCTTGGCTTGTCCTTGGATTGGCCCATCCACTGAGACACGAGCACAACCAGGCTGCATTGGCAATCCGTGAATAGATTTGTTCATGTCATCATCGTCAAACAACAAGCCAAATGCCACCTTATTTTCTATTGTGCCCACAGCCAACTCACATTTTTGTGGACCAGCCTACACTCATATATATATTTAACGAGTAACTATGATGAATGCTTGAATAATGTCGAGCTAAATTAAATAAATGTGCTTGTTATTTTACCTTATTCTCTCGTGGAAAAGGATCCATTTGATCATCAACTATTTCAGCATCACAACTTGCTTTTTCCGAAACCAGAGGAGATGAAATATTTGCTTTACTGAGTAAGCCCTTCAGTTCAGCCAACTCCTGCCTTGTCTTCTCCATTTCCTTCGCCATCTCTTGCTTGGCCTTCTCCAACTCTGCATCCCTCTTACAATCCCGGGCCAACGGCTCAGCTTTGGTTATTCTACTTCTTTTTCCATTTGGTAAATTAAAGAAAATTGATGGGCTAACAAAGCCTCCAACTCCTCGAACCCTCCCCGAATGTTCGGGAGTTTGCAAGGCCGTAGTTAACACATCTTGACTCCCAGAAGGAATGAATTCCCCCTTACTTTGCAGCTCCAGTAAATTCTCCTGTCATGAGAATGTTAACATATAAATCAGAACTGAATGAACCTCCTCATAAAAATATTAAAATTAGAACTGAATTGAATTGCATTAAAAAAATTAATGTTGCTTGTTAAATACTCATAATTCTTTTCCCTATTTCAGCTAGCTCTGGATCAACCTCCTCATCATCAAGTTTTCCCTTACGAGCCTTGTGCCACATAAGAGCCCAATCAGGTTCTTCATCGAGAGCCAAGGTTCCTTTCTTTTGCTGATTAAAATCAAAAAATATTAAAACAACAATATATGTAGAATGCAACTATTTAAGTTCAATGCTTAAACAGAGGTTACCTCTTCTTCCAACAATCCAACATAACCCTTTCTAGATGTGCGGTGAGGATATTTTCGATTGCTCACCCGCTCCATTTGTTTTTCACTAAGTGACTACAACAAACATTTTAAATAATATTAACATGCTATTTTTCCTAAAATATTTGTAATACATAAAAATATCAGTTCACAACATAAATAAAACACAGATATAAATACACGATCGATCTCTTTCGCGTATACCTTCCATGTCGAGGTAGTCCTTTCAGCAACAAAATTTTTCCAAGCCTCCTTACCAACAAAAGCATACTTCACTGGAGGCTTTCGTAGTTTCTTCTTCTGTCCAAGATACGGCTTAACATAATCCCTTGTTAAATTTGCTTTAAAATTTCTCCACTTTGCTCCTGCAGACCTGATCAGCCCCTTCTGAAGTTGCTTGGGGACTTTAAATGTCTCCTGAAACCAATGTTATGCTCTACATGAGTACAAGAAAATGCAAAATTTACAATGTACATAAGAAATTGCTTATTTATATACCTTCACATCGATCCATATTTTCTCCTTTAGTTCATCGGGTACCTTTGACCAGTTAGGATAATCAATCGGAATCATCGTCCTAGCCAACATTCCGATGTAGGACTGTAGACTGTGCCTTGCATTCCCGACTGGAACTCCATGTGCATTGCACGATACCTTTGCTTTCTTGCCCTGCGCCTTCCTCACCACCACTTTGTGCATAGCGGAAACCCCTCGGGCAGATCCATACCTTTTTTTTGTAGTTTCGGAAGTAGTGACTGTTGCCTTCGTGTCTTCCATAGAATCCACATTTTCATCTTGAGGTTCTGTTTCCGGCTCTAAGCTTTTATCCACCTCCTCATCTGACTTGTCTTGTACTTTAGATATTTGTTTTTTATTTGCCATTTATCTTTTTCAATCTGAAAATGAAACATATATTTCATTAGTCACAAGCATATATAAATAGTTATAAACAGTCATAACTAAACTAGTGAAGTATGCATACATAAACAGTTATAAACAGTTATAAACAGTCAGACACGATGACTATATGCATTCATAAACAGTCATAAACATACGAAAATTCAAATAATATCATTAGGCATAAACAATGCTAAACAGTTACAAAAAAGGAGATACATGACTGCAAATAATATTGTCCCTTCTTAACCCAAGTGCCCTTAATATTTTCTCTAATATTTTTTTCAACATCTTCACCGACATCACATATAGGAATTTGGCAGCAGAATGGGGGATTTTCCATGGTTGTGTCTCCTAAATCATCGTCGTTATACACATCTTGGTAGTCTCGAGTTGTAGAGGTTAATACAACGGACCACTTGGCATCCACCGGATCTTCAATATAATAAACTTGCTTTACTTGATCCATAGATACATATTTATCTCTCTTGTGGCCTTGTCGACTTAGATCGACAAGTGTGAACCCAAGATCATCCACCTTAATTCCCTTGTCATTATCTGCCCAATTACATAAAAATAACGGGGCTTTGAATGCATGATAATCTAGCTCCCATATTTCTAAGATAACACCGTAAAATGTTAAGTCACTTTCTACAGGGTTCAAATCTTTAGCGCTAGACACTTGGACAGTTTTAGCAACTAAAGACACTCCGCTGTTTTAAACAACCCTCACACCATCTCGCTCTTTTGTAAAGTATCGGACCCCGTCTACTAGATAAGTTTCGTAAGTCAAAACTGAAAATGATGGTTTTCCGGCTATCCATCTTATTGTCTCTGAAACTCCTCCAGGATTCTCCTCCATTTCACTACTAACCTACACATTTTCAGAAACAAAATACTTCTAAATTCCATATTACTACAGAGCAAATAAATTAGGCACAAATGAAACTATAAAAAATACTAACTTTTTCTAGAAACCAATCGGCAAAAAGGCGATTATGCTCTCTCAAGAGCCAATGAACACTTTTCTTTTTTCCTTGATGGATTCCCTCTAGATACTCCTTATGCATTCTAACAGAAATTATATAATCATTAACTAGCCAGTAAATATATAATTTATATATTAATTGAACAACCAGAAAATTAATAAATTCTTACAAAATATATGGCTGTACTTTAATATTGTTTAGAAGAACATGTAAATGAGCTTCATCCCGCTCTTTTTCATCGATTGATTTCATTGTCACAACAGATAATGGACCACTTAACTTGCCTTCATCTTTACGAAGACCAGCAGTGGTGCAAGCTTGCTTGACAAACTCTTGGCAGAATTCTACTGATTCTTCTCCCAGATAGCATTCAGCTATACAGCCTTCGGGGTAATAACGATTGCGTACGTAACTCTTCAACACCTTATTAAACCTCTCAAATGCATATATCCATCTATAAAATACCGGCCCACATAACCGTAATTCCCGAACCAAGTGCACTATGAGATGTATCATTATATCAAAAAATGATGCAGGAAAGATTTTTTCCAACTCACACAAAGTTACTATTACATCTGATTGAAATTTATCTAGTTTCGATACGTCTACAACTTTACTGCACAAAGCATTAAAAAAGAAACACAACCTAATTATGGTGACCCTGACTTTTTTTGGAAGTACCGCACGAATTGCAATAGGAAGCAGTTGTTGGAGTAAGATGTGGCAGTTGTGGGACTTCATCCCAAACATCTTTAATTCTTCCATGGAAACACAGTTTTTAATGTTCGACGCGTGTCCATAAGGAAGTTTCATGTGCATTAACGATGACAACATTTTCTTTTTTTCTGCCTTGGACAAATTAAAAATCGAAGGGGGTAAGTAGGTTTTTTTTTCTCCTTTTTGTGGAGCTAGATCAGCCCTAACCCCCATGTCAATCATGTCAAGACGAGAAGCTTCACTATCTTTAGACTTAGATTTCATATTTAGTAGTGTGTCGATCAAGCTATCACACACTTTCTTCTCGACGTGCATGACATCTAAACAATGACGGACATGGTGAAACTTCCAATATTCTAATTCGAAAAAAACCGACTTTTTCTTCCATGGACAATCAACCTTCTTTGACTTACTTACTTCCTTCCCAAACTAAAATTTAATTTTATCTTCCTGCAATAAAACCTCTTCTCCAGACAGAGGTTGACGTGCCTGCCCTAATTCTTGTTGTCCATTAAAAGCGGCCTTTTGCTTCCTATATGGATGATTCCTAGCCAAGTAACGCTGATGGCCTTGGTAACACATCTTCCTGCTATGGCTTAAATACTTGGCAACTGTATCATCAGCGCATACTTGACAACACATATAACCTTTATTAACGCATCCGGACAGATTTCCATATGCAGGAAAGTCATTTATTGTCCACAATAAAATTGCTTTTAAAGTGAAATATGACTTGGTGTATGCATCATAAATATTTGGTTCACCTTCTTCCCACAACTTCTTTAAATCATCGATTAAAGGCTGTAAATATACGTCAACGTCATTGCCAGGCTCATGTGGACCGGAAACTAAAATTGTTAGCATCTTAAATTTCCACTTCATACATAACCACGGAGGAAGATTATAAGTCACTAATACTATTGGCCAACAAGAGTATCTATTGGTTAGACCGTTAGTATGTGGGTTTATACCATCTGCAGACAACGCCAAACGAATATTTCGTGCATCACTACCGAAGGCAAGCCACCTATAGTCGATATTTCTCCAAGAAGGAGAGTCGGCTGGATGCCGCATCTTTCCGTCTTCTATTCGCTGCTTTGAGTGCCAGGTCATTAGTTCAGATGTAGAAGGAGATTTAAACATCCGTTTGAATCTCGATATAATTGGAAAATACCACATTACTTTAGCAGAAACATTAATCCTTATTTTACCATCCTTTCCTAACTTCCAGCCAGATAAACGACACTTAGGACACTCGGAAGCATCAACATTTACCCCCCGATATAGTATGCAATTGTTTGGACATGAGTGATATTTTATGTATTCTAGGCCCAAGTCGGATAAGGTTTTCTTGGCTTCATATGCATTAGGTGGCATCACATTGTCCTTAGGAAGGAGAGAGCCAACGGTAGACCGCAAATCGTTAAAGGCACTATCACTAATTCCGAACCTAGCTTTCCAATTGTGCAATTTTAGCATCGACTCCAACTTGGTACATTTACTACCCTCATACAAAGGTTGTTCAGCATCAGCCACAAATCTCCTAAACTGATACGACTCATTATTGTACTCACTCGAATTATATGTAGCATCACAAACATTGACTGTTTCTGATGCAAGGCCAGGGGAAGGTATCGGTGCGCGGGCAGACGTAGGTGCAGGGGCAGGCGTAGATGCAGGGGTCGGAGCATTTCTATTAACTGATGACCTACTTGCAGACCCTTGTGTATGCCAAATCCAATCAAGGTACCCCAGACTAAAACCATTTTCATATAAATGTCCCCTGATAATCTTAACTACAAATTTTTTGAAGTTAGCACATCTTTTACAGGGGCAGGGGATTCTTTTAGGATCACTAGCATTTTCCTTGGCAAATATCAAAAACTCTTCTACCCCGATTTCATAGTCAAGTGTGTCCCTATCTTTGAAAATCCAAGATTTGTCCATGCTATTCTCAAACTACCTGATTGTCAAATAACATATTAATTTACTATATACTATAGTACATTTACTACCTAGTATAATCAATATAAAATTCCTATATTCACTCATAAACCATGCTATTTACAACAACAAGCCTCAAACACAAATATATTTACAAACAACACAAACACAAATATATACAAGCACTTGTTATTACATGTAAATCTGTATTTTAACTACACATACAACTACACATGCAACAACTACATATTTCAATTTCACATGCATACATACAACTACACAAATATATACATGCAGCCCAAACATATATAAATAGATATGTAAAGAAGAATATACCTAACAAAGCAAGCTCCAAAATCCCAAAAAATACAGCAACAAACTCCAAGACCAAAATCCAACTTAATTAGCTCCGAGATTTAAGCTTTAATAAACCCTTAGCTACAAGATTTAGCTCCAAGAAACTCTACTCCTCACCTTAAACTTCAATGAACACACTTAACTCCTTAATCTTCGAATCTGTCACAAAAATTGAAACAAATGAGTTCTAGGTTTAGAAAGTTGAAGAAATTGAGAGGTTTAATTGGAGATTCAAGGTCTAATCGGAAAGGGGGAAAGACAGTAAGCATACATTTGAGAGTTCTAGGTTTAGCAGTCGAGAGAGAAAGGGGGATGAGTGAATGAGTTTTTGTTTTTGTGGATATTATAATTTTTTGTTTTTGTTTTGATTTTGATTTATTTTTAATTTTATGTTATAATGTTATTAAAGTGAATGAGTGAATAGGCGGGATAGGGAAATATACTAAGGGGGGATTTGGCTAAGGGCGGGGAGCAAAAGGGAGAAGCAGCGGGCTCTAATTTTTTAAAATTGAGCTTAGACATCGGTTATTATGTCAACTGATGTTAAAAAGAAATTGGATATCGGTTTATATGTTAACTGATGTGACGTAGTTTTTAAAAGAACAACTTAGACATCATTTTACTCAAAAGCTGATGTAAACATACCAAAAAGACATCACTTTTTTTATGTGATGTAAAAAAAGCTTTTAACATCAGTGACTTTTCTGACTGATGTCTAATGTGCGATGTCTAATGCTGATTTTCTAGTAGTGAACCTCCCGGATATGTTCAAAAAGGCCAGGAAAATAAAGTCTACAAACTGAAGAAAGCACTATACGGGTTAAAGCAAGCCCCGAGAGCATGGAACATAAGGGTTGATGAATACTTCCAGAAAAATGGTTTTGTAAAGAGTCCATATGAGCATGCCCTCTAAACGAAGATAAATTCAGGGGGAGATATTATGATCGTGTGCTTGTACGTGGATGACATGATCTTTACAGGAAACAACCCTGGTATGTTTGATGATTTTAAGAAAGTTATGACTAACGAATTTGAGATGACAGATATTGGTCAAATGTCATACTTTCTTGGAGTCGAGGTGAAGCAAAACAAAGACGGGATTTTTATGTCTCAGAAAAAATATGCGGAGCAGATTTTAAAGAAGTTCAGGATGGAGGAATGCAAACCAGTGAGCACGCCAGCAGAACCGAGCATAAAGCTCAGAGTTGATTCAACGAGGGAGTCGGTAAATCCGATACTATTCAAAAGTTTGGTTGGAAGTCTGAGGTACCTAACTTTTACTCGTCCAGATATTATGTATGCAGTTGGATTGGTTAGTAGGTACATGGAGAAGCCAAAGCAAGATCATTTCATGGCGGCTAAAAGAATTTTGAGATACATAAAAGGTACGCTAGATCATGGCTTATTTTACACGCATTCTCAAGATTCGAAATTAGTTGGCTACTCAGACAGTGATTATGGCGGTGATTTGGATGACGGAAAAAGCACATCGGGATATGCTTTTCATATCGGTTCAGCAATATTTTCATGGTCATCAAAGAAGCAACAGACAGTTGCCCTCTCAACATGTGAGGCGGAGTACATGGCAGCAGCAGCATGCGCATGTCAGGCTATGTGGCTAGGCTACATATTGGGTGAGTTAAATCTTGCGAAGGAAGGTCCGGTTAAAATTTATGTGGATAATAAATCTGCAATTTCTCTAGCGAAAAATCCAGTATCACACAGTCGGAGCAAGCACATCAATATCAAATATCACTTCATTTGAGAACAGGTGAACGAGAAAATTGTGGAGTTAGTGCACTGTAAGACAGAAGAAAATTTAGCGGATATATTTACAAAGCCGTTGAAGCCGGATGTGTTCTATAAAATGAAAGAGAAGCTTGGAATGCAAAGTCGAGTTTGAGGGGGAGTGTTAGAATTTCAAACTCTTTTAGATTCATTATTAATATAATTAAATTCTTGGAGTAATATGAATGAAAGAAAATAAGAATCACATTAATAGTAATACAGCTATGGAGTTGAAGGTGCATGCATGAACCAGTTGGAGAAATCAATGAGAAAGAATCACTGTAGCTGTAAAATTTAAAAAGAACAATAAAAGTCAAAGAAGGTGGCTATCTAGAAGAATTATTAGTAGAAATGCAAAGCTGGAACCTGGTTGTTAATTAATTATCCCATGAAAAATGGTGGTCTGTAGTTTGACAATCTTTAGGAGCCTGCATGGTAATCTGGTCATACTAGAAGATACAATTGTTGCTGATCGGATAGTCTAGTTTGTAGGCTGTAGTATTAATTAAGGCATGATGTAAGGCATGATGTAAACTCTAAGTTTTAAGCCTATAAATAAGGCACCCTCTCTGTAATATTATGTACTAAGTGAATTGTAAGAGTAAAAGAAAAGAGATGTAGCTCCAGAGAGATAAAAAGGCTGAAGCCTGTGAAAGAAAATCTGTTGTATGCTCTATTTAATATATATACAAAGTGCGTTGAGTGTGAGTTTTATTATCAAAATAATATAAACATACAGCCTGTGTTCTTGAGTCAAAGAAGTTGTGTAAAGCCCATTCACGTTTCCAACAAAATCAAATACATTCTTCTTCGGGATATATAAATTAGAGGCTTCTTTCTTCGCATACATACACATAACAATCTTGCACACAAGTTCACCTTGGCAATAAATTTAGGTGGAAGCTAGGCACTCATAAATGACTCCAACTTACTCCCTTCTATCAAATGATCAGTAATTAAAAATATAATTTTATTTTTTGCTAAATTATATAAAAAGCTAATTAAAGTCAAATATATATACACAAGTGTACATCACTCTAGATCATAAAACAAGACGCATATACATAGCCTAAAAAGAATTACATATACAATTCAAAATATGCGGCAATTATTGTTAATTTTCTTGTGAAAGAAACTTGATTTTTACAAACAACACAAAACTCATAAGTTTAGATCATGGTCGATAAATATTTTATAAAATTGATGTAAGCTTACCATCTTTCGCACAAATTCATCTTGACATAAAATTCAAATAAAAAATCATCATAGAGAAATGACTCAAACTTAGTCCCTGTTACCAAATGATTAAATTAAAAGGCTAATTAAAAACTATATAATTTGTACAACATAATCATAAACACACATACCACAAGATGTACATCATCAACAATTCATAGAATAAAGCAAACTCTTTATAATTTTCTTGTGGAAGAAACATAATTTTTAACAAGAAAACGAAATTCAAAAGCTTTAATCATGGCCGATATATATTTTTCCAATTTAATATATGTACCTACGGTCTTACAAGCAAATTCATCTAGGCATTAAAAGTTCAGATCGAAAATCAGCATTCACAAATAACTCAAAAATAAAACTCTTCTACCACATAACATATATATGTATAGTCCAAGATCATATAACAATATATTTCTTTGAAGATATACATTATCTAAAACTTACAGAATAACAATCAAATAAGATCTTTTTAGTCTCCTCGTAAAAGAAACCTGATTTCAACAACAAAAAATGCAATTTTAAGAAGTTTTAAATCAAAGTTGACATTTATTTTTTAAAATTTCTGGCGCAGAAAGTAAACAATGGTCTCGAATTTTCAAGAAATGAAGGGTAAGGAAATGGGAGCTCACCTATATCCTCTTTCAGCTCAAAAAAATGCTAAAATCTTCGTAACTGATGTGTCTTTTTATAGATTTTTGTTTGTATATGTGAAGGGAGTTGAGGCTCTTTGGAGTTTTCTGTTAAAGAAAATTTTTATTAGCTATTTCCCCCTGCCTTTTTAAAATTTTAAATCGAGTAAAATTTAATATCAATGTTTCCTCTAAATGTTTGGTAAATCGAAATGGCAATTGTGGATCAATTCATAAAACATGTTGGATTTTCATCTGTCTTCACCTCCACTCCTATTTAATATTCTTCAATGTCTGATGACTGAAGCGGCATAGACCTTGAGAATACGAAAAAGAAATGTACAATAAATAGAAGTCGTCAAATTGCAATGTTGGAATCGATTACCCGGTTGGTTAGCAACAGTTAACACACTTTTATAAAGAACTTCTTGTCAAGTTCATTTCACATACATTTCACGGTTGCAAATGACAAGATTAATGATAGATTTGGAATAAATTTAAATCATGTCATTATAAATAGTTTTTTTAATACAAAACTGGCCTACGAACTGCAAGTATCATTAATTTTCTACTAAAACGGCCTAGGAACCATATGTGTAGACTAGAAAGCATGTTCAAACTCTGAGTCTTGTTACTGGTGAAATAAATTAATATTAGGCTTTCCTGATCATTTATTGCACGGATAACTGGTTTCCGTAAAATCAAGACCAACATGAACACAATATAATTTAGACAATTCATTTCCTCTGGCATATCTCTGTATGCAAACTCTATATATGTAAGTAGAATCAAAAATAGTGCTCAATAGTAGAGATATTAGTCAACATTAGAAGTGACATCTCCACCCATGTTCAATGTTGATAATTTGCAAAAGACAGCAGCACTTTTTCTAGAACTTTTGCTCTGACTGTGACTGCGCATAACTTGCATTTGTTTAGCAAACAATAAGTTGAAATGTAGAATAAATAAACCCAAGCTTGTTATAAATTGAAAATTTTTCCAACCACTTTTTCAGTGACTATTTACAATCTTAGTATTATAAAACAGAATGAACAATTTTGACAGAGAAACAAGCTATTAATTTTATCTTTAATCGGTACTTCGCCTGTAATCAAAAATATTTTTCTTTCAGTAAATTCACCTGTTTGGCTAATTTACTTCTTCTTTTTCTTTCTACATGATCTCTGTAGATTTATGTAAGAAAAATATAATTCAGTATTCACACTCGATTAGAAGTGGATTTGAAAAAGTTAATATAATCATATTTTGACAGGTGATAATAACCGTTAGTGACTTAAATTTTTAGAAGGGGTATTTTTCAAAAAAAAAAAGGTAAAACTGGACCATTTTTAAGTACTAAAATAAATGAGATTTTACCAGGTCTAGCCTTCTTTTCCCATGATTCCTTTGTTACTTGTTCATAAAATTCTTTTGCTTCTTCTGCGGCATTTTCAGCCTCTTCAGCTTCATTTTCTGCTTCTTCAGCCTCTGCAATAGCAGCTTCGGCCTTCTTAACTGCTGCTACTGCAGCAGCAGCATCCTCAGGACTCATCTGCGCTAGCATCAACTTCGGGCCATGGGCTATTTGAGTACTCCATTCCGTGCTGCACCAGAATATATAGTAGCAAAATATTTTATTGCATGGTTTACCCCTGACTGAAAACTTATAAGAAGTACTTTCAAATCAAGGGCGGATTCATGTAGGGGCCAGTGGGGACAGTGGGGATATGTACCCCGCCCACAGAACCCAAAATTAGCAGTTTTTAATAAAAAATTTAGATGTAATTATGTATATTTTGTAAAGTTTCCCACTGAAAAAGTTTAAGTGCCCTATATAGCTAATAAATCTTTCATAATTTGAGTTATATTTAATTTTATTTATAGTTATATGATCATAAATTAGAGATTAAATTGTTGAAATACTAATTTTTAGCACTTCAATATCAAAAAAATTGAAAAATTTAGTGAAAATGACCAAAAACTTTTGAATTTGGACCAGTTACGCATAATATAGCCGGTTAAACACATGGTGCCCCTTCAGAAATTGGACTCTGGATCTGCCACTGTTTCAAATATAAAGAATATGACACAGCTTCCTGCCAAGATGGTGTGAGCAAACGAGAATACTTATAACATAAAGAATGTATGCAAGTCAAATCGAAAACCGCATTTCAACGCAAGGAAAACAACATAGATTGTATTGAGAAATGATTAATCAGTAAGTAATAGATAAGTTTCCTAAAACACAAGAAACTAAATCCTTATATTTTGCTATTTTCGGAGGCCTGTGATTTACAACTTAAAGTAGAAATTTCACAGTCAAATCAACAAGAAACAAATGAGCACTTGACCTAAGACGTTAATATGCTTGTCGATATCAGCAAATAAGAAATGCAAGCTTATAATTACAGGAATAACATCTCAAAGTAGAAACTTCACTATGAATTAAATAAGAAACAAAAAGAAAATATTTGACCTATGAACTCAATATACTTGTTGATATTAGCAATACTCTAAGGTATATCTAATTTATTTATAAACCCTCTATGTGAATCAAACAGTCTTACAAAATAAAGGAATAGCAAGTAGGTTGCAGCAAAGACAATAAATTAAAAAATTCTGCTTTATTTTCTCCTCTGAAGAGGAAAATGTTAATTACCTTGATGAGTTTTCCATCAACTGCAACAGTTCTCATTTTCCCAAAGAAAACATTTCCAAATTCAGAGGTGGCAATGGCTTTTGCAAATAAAATCTTATAGCGTCGCTACAATATTAACACTTCATTCTACATATATCGTTAGAATGATTTGACTTGATTCTTTGCAATATTTATCAACACTTCATTAGATATTAACATGAAAAAGATTGATCTCGGAAATATATGAATATATCCGCTGAACTTAAGAGACCCTAGCTCATAAAGTTTCATTATTATCAATATTATTCTGAAACATCAGCAAGTTGTGAAGTATAACCTAAATACTGTTTGAAAACAATCTGTATTTTGGTAGAAATAGATTGCTGCTTGACATTCCTTAGATCTTGTAGTTGCAGTCATCAAACCTGCATTTCCAATATTGATATTCAGTATACATAGAGAGTAAAAAATTACTGCTAAAATTAGATGTGTTGGCTTGCAATTAAGGTGCTTTAATAGTTATTTGTTCCATCTTCTCCAGAAAGAGATATACATATATATGTGGAATATTGGCTGGATTTTGTTACAATTGACACCGTTCTAGTGTAGAATATAAGTGGTGAAAATTTTAGCATCAATGAGTATCATACATAGTTATCAGCACCACTAATTCAGCAGTGGTGTAACCAGATATTGGCACTTGAACAATCGGTAATTAAATAAATATGTTTCCTAACTTAACACACATACTAGATTTTACTAATTATTATCAAGTTCTAATTTAGTTGCAGCCGAAAAAGATACAAGTCCACAGCCGTGTACAGACCTAGTTCATGTTAACTGTTAAAGTGTGAGAATTGAGGATATATATAATACGACAACCTTGTTAGTTTTTCAGAACCATTTCCCACTTATAATGCTTCATTAGATGAGGACAGTAGCTCAAATTCATCAGTTTTATCTTCATCACAGCTCTCACAGATAAGAGCCGCAGACTTATCACCCTATCTGCTGGTCATCTTGATATTCTTTTGAACAGTCTTGCAGCTGTCTCGAGACTTGCCATTCATTGCTAATAGCATATTTCTCCATTTGTCCTGACAACTATATTCAAAAGTATTGTGGAGAAAAAAAAACATAATAATGGAACTAGGAAGGCTCGCATATATTCTTGCTGACAGTATTTATACTAGTATGTGCATAATTAGCTGATTCTTATTACTGTTTAATCTGAGAGTAAGGTATTTATCAGCAATGAAAGAAGGTGTGTGCAAAGTTCATCATACCTTGAGGTCCACATTAGAACGTGCACGCAAGATTGTTAGAATTAATGTGTTTTTAAAGATGTAGTTATCCTATATAAATCTGCTTTTAATATCCAGGAAAATGAAACACTTCTTTCCCTGGTGGTTATGTAACTCAACAGCCACAACCTTGTAGTATATAAGGTTGTTATCTAATGAAATAACACATACTCTTCCAGTACCTTTTTTTCTCTTATATAATTCATAATATGTTTAACAAATTGGTATCAGAGCATGTGATTGCTACACCCGCTGTCCAATAACCAAGTAGTGCTACTTTTCTCATTTGTGACCTGACAATTTGCATAAAAGACTGCATATCCATCTTCTTTTTCTTCAGATACATTCACTTGCTGCTGATTTTTGAACCTGCAATCTTTTTGCAAATGTCCAAATTTCTTACAATGATGACATTGAGGCTTCCCTTTGAACCAGCAATCACATGACCGGAGACAGCACAATATTTACAAAGATTGATAAAAGTATTACCGCTGAAGTGAAAATGGGAAATGGCATATTGGTTCTGGCAAGAGGCAAAGGTACGATATGTATTCAAACAAAAGATGGCATACGATACATTAATGATGTTTTATTAGTCCCTGATTTAGATCAGAATCTACTTAGTGTCGGTCAGCTCATAGAAAATGGATATGCTGCTTATTTTGAGGATGGTACTTGCACAATTTTTGATAAAAATAAAGGCAGAAAATTGGTTGCAAAAATACAGATGAAAAGGGGTAGAAGTTTTCAGCTAATGTTCAATTATGATGTTGATTTGGCCTTAAAAGCACACCTGAAAGATGAATCCTTGCTTTGGCATAAAAGGCTTGGACACATACATTCTCAAGGGCTGAAGGAACTGAAAAATATGGTGTATGGGCTGCCTCAAGTTGAAGATAATAATGAAGTGTGTGAAGGTTGTGCCATGGGAAAGCACCATAGAAATTTTTTCCAAAAGGAGGATCGTGGAGAGCTGGGGGACTGCTGGAGCTTGTTCACACTGACGTGTGTGGACCAATAAGGACTCCTTCACTTGCTGAAAATAGGTACTTTGTTTTATTTATTGATGATTACTCAAGAATGACGTGGGTTTATTTTATGAAATATAAGTCTGAGGTCTTTAGCATTTTCAAAAAATTCAAGAAATTTGTAGAAAAACAAAGTGGTTGTTACATAAAAGTTTTGAGAAGTGATAGGGGTAAAGAATATACCTCTAGAGAGTTTGATAAATTTTGTGAAGATGAAGGAATTGATAGACAACTCACGGTTGGTTACTCACCTCAACAAAATGGAGTTTCTGAAAGAAAGAACCAAACTGTAGTGAATATGGCCAAATCAATGTTAAAGGAGAAAGGGTTGCCAAATTCATTCTGGGCTGAAGCAATTCATACTGCTGTGTACTTAATTAACAGATGTCCAACTAAGGCAGTTAAAGAAATGACTCCATTAGAAGCATGGTGCAGAAAGAAGCCTTTGGTAAGCCATTTAAAGATATTTGGTTGCATTTGCTATGCACATATTCCGAAAGAAAAAAGACATAAACTGGAAGACACGAGTGAAAAATGCATTCTTCTTGGTTACAGCTCAAAATCAAAAGGATATAGGTTGTATAGTTTAAAGAAGAAATCAATAATCATAAGTAGAGATGTGTTGTTTGATGAAGGAGCTAGCTGGAATTGGGAGAAAGAAGCATGTCAAAATCAAACTATTATATTTGAAGCAGAAGCTCAAAATGAAGACAAAAATAATGATCAGTCATCACCAGCATCATCACCATCTGATCCATCTTCACCTACTGATCCATCATCACCTTCAAGTGATAGTGCAAGATCATCAAGTTCAGGAAGTACTCCGCTGAAAATGAGGTCTCTTGCTGATATTTATGAGTCGTGTAATTTTTGCAGGTACTGGAAGAGGAGTTTCACATGATTGAAAAAAATAAGACATGGCAACTCGTTGAAAGACCAAAAAATAAAGAGGTTGTGGGTGTGAAGTGGATTTATAGAATAAAGCACAAGTCAGATGGTTCTTGGTTAAAAAATAAAGCGCGTCTAGTGGCCAAAGGATATTCACAACATAAAGGAGTTGATTACCTCGAAACATTTGCACCAGTAGCTCGAAAAGACACAATCAGAACCCTCATTGCTCTTGCAGCTCAAAAAGGATGGAAATTATATCAACTTGACATGAAATCAGCCTTCTTGAACGAAGATTTAGAAGAGGAAATCTATGTAGATCAACCAGATGGTTTTGTCATTAAAGGACAAGAAGGAAAAGTTTACAAGTTGAAAAAGGCGTTGTACGGGTTAAAGCAGGCACCTCGTCAATGGTATACCCATATCGACAACTACTTCCTGGAAAATGGATTTGTCAAAAGTAAGAGTGAGCCAACTCTCTATGTGAAGAAGCAAGGTATGTCAATTCTTATCGTTGCAATTTATGTTGATGATCTGATTTTTACTAGCAATGATGAGCATATGATAAATCAGTTCAAAAGTGATATGATGAAGAAGTATGAAATGAGTGATATGGGACTGCTACACCATTTTCTTGGGATTGAGATCCACCAACAAGGTGATGGAGTGTTTATTTGTCAGCACAAATATGCTGAAATGATGTTAAAAAGGTTTAATATGTATGGTTGCAAAGCAATGGCAACACCTCTTGCAGCAAATGAAAAATTGATGAAAGATGACGGTGGAAGAAAAGTAGACAGGACTTTGTATAGAAGCATTGTTGGAAGTTTAATGTATCTTACGGCAACTAGGCCGGACATTATGTTTGCTTCTAGTTTATTGTCCAGATATATGCAAGATCCTAGCGAGGTTCACCTTGGAGCAGCCAAACGAGTTCTTCGTTACATAAAAGGAACTGTGGCATATGGAATCAAATATTTTAAAGGTGAAGAGCTAAAATTAATTGGTTTTTGTGACAGTGATTGGGCAGGTTCCAGAGATGACATGAAGAGCACAACAGGCTTTGTGTTTTCATTTGATTCAGGAGCATTTTCATGGCAATCAAAGAAGCAAGATTCAGTTGCACAGTCATCCGCAGAAGCTGAGTACGTAGCTGCTGCCCTGGCAACATCACAAGCTATTTGGTTGAGAAGAATTCTGGAGGATATTGATGAAAGGCAAAGAAACGCAACAGAGATGCTATGTGACAATAAGTCAGCCATATCTATGGCAAAGAATCCTATCTACAATAGTCGTACAAGGCACATTGCTGTGAAACATCACTTCATTCGTGAGAAGATCGAGGAAAATGAGATAAAATTAGTCTACTGCAAGTCCGAGGAGCAAGTTGCTGATATATTCACAAAGGCACTTCCAAAAGAGAAGTTTCAGATGCTGCGTAATCTGCTGGGAGTTCAGGAACAACACATTAGGAGGGAGTGTTAGAATTAATGTGTTTTTAAAGATGTAGTTATCCTATATAAATCTGCTTTTAATATCCAGGAAAATGAAACACTTCTTTCCCTGGTGGTTATGTAACTCATCAGCCACAACCTTGTAGTATATAAGGTTGTTATCTAATGAAATAACACATACTCTTCCAGTACCTTTTTTTCTCTTATATAATTCATAATATGTTTAACAAAGATACTTCCGAACTGGTGGTCTTTGAGAATATCGGCCTATTTTCCCAGCACCGTGCTTAGTATTCCGTCTTTTAAAGCATCCTCCTCTTTGGCAGTCCACTTGAGATTACAAAGACCTGTTTCCTAGTATTATCTGTATGAAAGAGAAACAGTTAAAATCATGCTCGTCAGCACATTTGCATATGGAAAGAAGATAGTTCAAATTTTACTGAAACAAATTTAGCACAAACTACACTATATTCCACTTCTAATGTTTAAAGCAATCCCTCTAACCCCAACTTCCCGAGAAAACACAAGATATTACAAAGTTGTGGAAATGATTAATTATCATGATTCCACACCCGAAAATTGAAAAATTAAGTCGATTTTATTTTCTACATGTGAGGAAAGTTATTAAAGACTAAAAGCAACATATAACTAACAAACAGGAAACTTAAGCTAAATCAACAATATCAAGGACAAATTTGTACCCAAAGATCATCAAAGGTTACATAAGTCAAAATAACAATACGGTAGTCAGACGTGACAAACTACAGTAGATGTAGAAATGTCTAATAACTTTATGTATAGAAGGTAGAGCGTTGTGTGTCAGCATTTATATGCATTAAAACCCTTGTTTCATTTTAGTTTATTTTCCTTTGTAACATTCTGGGTGCTAGTCATTGGTTGGGACTGCTACGTCCTCATACTAACAAATAAAGTGAACGCTTTATATTAAAGGGTATTCTTCCTTCATTCCTCTATGCTGATATTGGGTTAAAATATACCCCCACAATTCTCCCCTCAAACCAAGAGCTACAATTCTGGGGGCTTTACCTCCTACGATGAATTTGACTGATCATCTTGTACTGCCGCTATTCATCTATTGAAACTGTCAGATGACCTCTAGCATGAAGACTTTCGAAAGAATGCATCATCCTCGAATCTTCAATTGCGAGTAGACGTAAGGTTCTCCACCATATATAGGACTTGCAGCCCGTCAACCCTCAAGTTATAGCTTCTAAATCTTTACCTTCTGATAACACATGTTGGGCCCCTAGCACTCATATCTAACTTTACAGTAGTATGATAATGTTCATTTTGGGTCAAGCCTCCAAATAATTGTTTTTTACTCTCATACTAATAGGAAAGGAGTTAATAATGTGCTTATATGGTATATCTAAAGAAAATTTTCCTTTCACTCATGTGAGATTTGGGTTGAGATCTCAATAGTCAGACCGAGGGGAGGCTACTCTAATCTGACCTCCTCTAAAAATGTAGTAAATAATTCAAACTCCGAACAGTCTTCAAACATCGGTAAATAAAATAATTAAACAAAAATTAGTGACTTCTTGGATTCTTAACCCTAAAATTCATATCTACCCCCATTCCCTATACCAAAATAAACTATATGCTCAAAGTCTTACAAAGTTAATCTTTGAAAAATTACTAAATTAAATGAATTAAACCCCGGTTCAGGCTGGCCTTGGAAAATTTGTGATAAGTAAACTTTTTTAGCCCCAAATCTCTCAGAATCCTATTGATTCTTCCCATATTTTAGCCCCAAAATTCATATCTACCCCGATTCCCCAAAAACACAAAAAAGTATGTGCTCAAAGTCTAACAAACAAATTCACCTAATCAATTAGGCATAAAAATCCAGATAAAAATTCAGCATTCAGAAATGGCTCAACTTTTTAATCCGTTAAACCAACTGATCGAGTAATTAAAATCTAGTTAACATCACATAAACGCACAAATTAAGTACACATATTTTGAGATCAAACAAGATAAATAAACAATTCAAGATATACAACATCTACCACCTATTATTAATAAACAGCCAAAATACAATTGTTTTATTTCCCTTTGTGAGAAGAACCTGATTGTAACTAATTCAAAAACAAAAAATTCAAAAGATCATACTACTGCAATTAATAATTTCCAATATTCTTGATACAAAAGGTGACCACTGGCAAAGAATTTTCAAGAAAAAAAAAGTGTAGGAGAAATTTGAGCTCGCCTGAAGGAAATCCTAGAACTTCTGTTATAATGTAAGTGTATGTGTGAGCGAAGGAGATGATTCAAGCTTGTCGTTATCTTTACCCGCCCTATAGAATTTTGAAACGATGTATGTACTTCAACATAACGCTCTCATTAGACACTTCCGGTTTTGCAAAAATATTTTTAGACTTGGTTATTTTTCAAAAAAGCCCTAACTTAAACCCAATAAATGAATTTCAAAACATGTAAAATCCTTATCAAATCTAATGAAATATATCATTTTATTAAAATAAATCCATGACTTTTTGAATACTATGAGATTTTACTGGATTATTTTCAATCTTGATTAAATACCATCATATTTAAAGTATTTTTGAAATCCTAATTGAATACCCTTCGATTTTAAAATCCAAAAGAATCCTTTATAATTTCAACTGAATGTGCCCCTATTAGTTTGAAGTTTAATTAATAAATTACTAAAATATGATAATATTTAATTAGGACTTTACACAAAAATTCACATTGTGGATACTTAATCAAAAAAATTAGTTATCCTTACAAATTTGCTAGTATTTGTTGAATTACATTTAATCCTAAAAATAATTGATCATATTTAAAAACGCTTGATTTATTTTGGATTTCACAAAATTATGAATTTTCTTCGATTTTTTATATCAGATATTAGAAGCGTCAACATTAAAAAAAACTCCACGTGATCATATAATAATAATGGATACTCTACTTATATATTAGGGTAACCATTTTAACATCGTATATGTTATAGGAAATAAGGAAGCTTCTGGACCACCCTTCCAAGCCATATAGTGGGCGATCTGTTAAAATATGCCTTGAATCGGTTTATGCCCCAAACGCTGCAAATTCGGGAGTCTCGCTCCAGATAGAGAGCATTATAATTTAGAGTATTATATAAACTATCTAGGGCATAACCTAAACTTTTCTCTTCAGCCTATTTGTGTTCTTTTCTTTACGTTTATTATAATCTTTCTTGCTTCCATTATAACAAACTGGTATCAGAGCCTGTTTCTAATTCTAGGGTTTGAATTTCGGTTCGGGGAGAAAAATGTTCGGTGGTATTAATGTGAAAGTCGATAAATTTACTAGGAAAAATAGTTTCAGTCTATGGCAGATCAAGATGTGTTCCTTGTTAAAACAACAAGGGCTCTAGGCGTCATTGAACACGAAATCGGCTGCTTGTGGAAGCGTTGAGATGGCCAGTCTCGAAGAAAAGGCACATTCAACAATCATGTTGTTCCTTGCAGATGATATTATTACTTAAATCACGGAGGAGGATACCATTGGTTTATGGTTTAAGCTTAAAAGTCTCTGCATGACAAAGTGTTTAACAAATAAGTTGCTTCTGAAGCAACGTCTGTTTAGTCTGCGAATGCAGGAAGGTACGCCTCTTGAGATCACTTAGATTAGTTAAAAAATCATTTATTTTTTGTAAAGATACTATTTTTCTGAGGAGGTTAGATCTTCTCTTCATTCTAGAGAGATGCGCCATAAGACGGCTGGTACAGGTGCAAATAATCAGGTTGTTGGGTTGGTAGCCAGCGGGAATACATGACATGGAAAATCGGGGAAAAATAAATCCAAAAAACCAGCTCTTAAGGGTTTGAAATCTAATGATGTCTGCAATTATTGTAAAGAGAGGGGGAACTAGAAATCTGGCTGTCCTAAGAAAAAGAAGCAACGGGATAAACTGGCGGGTACTCCTGCAGGTACTGTTGTTGTAGCTGGAGATAATTCTGAATAAGATATCGATCTAGTTGCTACAAATCACATACACCACTCTAATATGTGGATTCTTGACTCTAGGGCTCATTACCATAAATGTCCACGCAGGGAGTGGTTCACAACCTACGAGTAAGTAGACGGTGGAAATATTTCTATGGATAACAGTGTTATTTGTGAGACGGTTGGAATAGGCTCGGTTAAACTTCGGACACATGATGGTAATTTCTGTACATTGAATGATGTTAGGCATGTCCCTCTGATGACGAAGAATCTAATATATCTGAGTATATTAGACAACAAGGATTTCAGTTTTAAAGGTGAATGTGTAGTTCTACATGTCTGCAAGGGTTCTGATGTGATTCTGAAAGGTGTTAAAAATGGTACCTTGTATCTTCTTCAAGGTTCCACGATAAAATGTTCTATTGATGTTGCGTCCTCTGATATTGAAAAGGAAAATATGACCAGATAATGGCACATGAGGCTCGGTCACATAGGTGAAAGGGGGATGCAAATTCTGTCAAAAATTGATCTTCTTTGTGGTCATAAGTCTTGAGTTTTATGAACATTGTGTTTTTGGAAAGCTACATCGCAGCATTTTTTCTAAAGCAGAACACAGAACAAAAGGCACACTTGATCACATCCATTATGATTGTTGGGGTCCTTCCCGGGAGGAGTTTTTAGGGGGTCACAGATATTTTGTGTCAATGATTGATGATTTCTCAAGAATGACTTGAGTGTTCATCATAAATCATTTAAGCAAAGCCTTTAAGATTTTCAAGCAGTGGAAGACGGTAGTGGAGAATCAAATAAGGAAGTCGATTAAGAGGCGGCAAACTGATAATGGCCTGGAATTTTGCTCATTTGAGTATTATGAATTCTGAAAGAATGAGGAGATTTCTAGGCATCATATAGTCAGGGATACACCACAACAAAATGATGTAGCAGAAATTATGAATTGGACACTTCTGGAGAGGAGCTAGGTACAGCTTTCCAATATTAGGACTAACTAGAAGATTCTTGGCAGAAGCGGTTAGTACAGCATGTTATCTAATTGATCGTGGACCTCACACAGGTATTCATCTCAAAACTCCTATTGAGAAATGGTCTGGTTAGCCTGCTGATTACTTCAATTTAAGAGTTTTTGGTTGTAGTGTTTATTATCATGTAAATGAGGGTAAATTGGAACCACGAGCTAAAAAGGGAGTATTTGTAGGCTATGGGGATGGGGTTAAAGATTCGTGGTAGAAGCGGTTAGTACAGCATGTTATCTAATTAATCTTGGACCTCACACAGGTATTCATCTCAAAACTCCTATTGAGAAATGGTCTGGTTAGCCTGTTGATTACTTCGATTTAAGAGTTTTTTGTTGTAGTGTTTATTATCATATAAATGATGGTAAATTGGAACCACAAGCTAAAAAGGGAGTATTTGTAGGCTATAGGGATGGGGTTAAATTTTATAAAATTTGGTCTTCATCTGAAAATAGGATTATACTTAGTAGAAATGTAGTTTTTGATGAAATTTCTATGTTTACTCTACTGTGAAGTCTACTGTTATTTCGGATAGTGGTGGTGTTGAGAAACAGGTAGAGCAGGGAGTCACTCAAGATGAGTGTGAACCACAATAGGAAGTTCAACAACCACAATCAGAATCAGAATCATCAGTTTCATTATTACCAGTAGTGAATCAGCACAGTTTGGCTCTTGATCGATCGAGAAGATCTAATTATGGGGTGCCTTCAAAGAAATATGGTTTTGAAGATATGGTGGCATATGCACTACAGGTTGTTGAAGAGGTGGATCCTGACTCTGATGAGCCATCTACTTACAAAGAAGCAGTTACATGTACTGAGTCTATAAAATGGTTTGCTGCAATGGGAGATGAAATTGAGTCACTTCAGAAGAATAAGACTTGGAATTGGTCAATCGGCCTCGAGACAGAAAGATTGTCACTTATAAATGGGTCTACAAGAAGAAGGAAGGAGAAACATATGTTGAGGGTATCAAGTATAAAGCTCGGTTAGTAGCTCGAGGGAAGATTTTTGGAATTAGACTCAAAAAACTTTCAAGGAATGTGCAGGAATTATTTGAGAATCAAAGTAGATATTGATTGATATCGTCCATTAAAAAGCAAGATGAAAATAAAGAAAGCAGAAGGAGACTGGATGTGGATTCAGTTCAAGTATGAAAGACTTCCATCGTTTTGCTTTTAATGTGGTATAATAGGCCATACGGAGAAGTTCTGTGAGCGTTTGTTTGATAATTCCCGGGGTCAAGGGACAAGGAAATATGACAGCTCGTTGAGGGCACAGCTAAGGAGCTAAGGAAAAATTAAAGAAAACTAGTGAATTCGTGGATCAAACGATGTAATTCTTACTCCGGCAAAGACAAACGGCAGCAAGGCGGAAACCGAGATTGGTGCTAATGATGAGGATATTATAACAAACATGGAGGGGATAAATCACGAGAAGTCAGGGATGTGTTGGGGAGAAAGGTGGTGGAAAAAATGATAATTGAAGGAGGAAATAAAGGAGAATTTTCAAAACAGAACGTCAACATTAAAAGTTGTTACCACAAAGTCAGGCAACTAAATTTTATACCGAAGGAAACGAGAGATTTGTGGAACCAAATGAGATAATTATTATTGATCCAAAAAGGCGTAGAATGGATAATTTATATGGGCCAGAAGTAATGGAAAGCCCAATTCAGGATATGGAGTCAAGCCCAAATAAAAGTGAAACGGAGAACCAAAAAAACTTGATTTTGGCGGGTATTGCATTGCAGGCCCGCCACTCATCATGAGTACTATAAGCTGGAACTGCCAGGGTATGGGGTCACCTTGGAAATTACAGTTCCTTCAGGATGTTGTATGTCAAGAAAGACCTTTGTTTGTATTTCTATGTGAAACGTTGAGTAATAAGGATAAGATGGAGTGGGTTAGAACTCGGTTAAATTTTCAAGGAATGATAGTGGTGGAATCTCAGGAGAGAAGCGGTGGTTTAGCTTTAATATGGAGAGAAGCTGAGCAGGTCAATCTTCATAGCTTGTCACAGAACCACATTGATGTAGACGTGAAATTTGAAGGTAGTCAACCATGGAGATTAACTGGATTCTATGGAGAACCAAACAGGAATTTGAGAAGAAGAATGTGGGACCTTCTAAGAAATCTGGCCAGAGACTCAAATTTGCCTTGGTGTGTGAGTAGGTGACATCAATAACATATCAACTCAGGAGGAGAAAAGAGGTGGTGCAGCGTACCCACAAGGGCTGATTGAGGGTTTCAATAAGACTCTCGAAGATACAGAATTGAAGGATTTGGAGCTATCTGGGCACCCCTATACATGGGAACGTGGACGTGGTACAAATGCCTGGATGGAAATTAGACTTGATAGAGCGATGGTAAGCAGTACATGGTGCAGACTATTCCTGTTAGCTAAACTGTATAACTTAGAAGGATCGCCTTCAGATCATAGTCCAGTTTTTCTTGATTTAAAGGTTAGTCGACTTGTCATGCAAAGAAAACGTTTTTTATTCGAGAATGCCTGGCTTCTGGAACCGCTATGCTCTCAGATTGTAAAGGATAAGTGGGAGGATGATTGTGAGCAAACTATCACGAGGAAAATTCTACAATGCAGTGAGAGTCTAGAGGCATGGGGAAAGAAGATTACTGGGTGCTTCAGAAAAAGAATCAGAGCATATAAACGGAACTTAAATCATCTTCGAAATGCAAGGGATGAGCAGTCAACGAAGAAGTACAAAGAAGCTAAGCAACAATTGTTTTTTATTCTCGAACAAAAGGAAATTTTCTGGCGACAAAGATCAAAACAACTTTGGCTTCTGTCCGGAGATAAAAATACAAAGTTTTTCCATGTTGCTTATAGTGCTCGACGTCGTACAAATCATATTCAGAAGCTAAAAGATGATGACGGATTCTGGTTGGATTGGCAGAATGGCCTGAAGCAATACATCACAGATTATTATCAATCTTTATTTACTGCTACTAACACAAGGAGTGAAGAGGTTATTGATTGCATCCCTCGAACAGTAAGTCAAGAACATAATATTGAACTTCTACGAGATGTAACAGATGAGGAGGTTAAAGTTGTTGTCTTTCAAATAAACCCGGATAAAGCTCCTGGCCCGGATGGTATGACACCAGCGTTTTTCCAAAGGCGCTGGGGAATAGTAGAGGGAGATGTCATTAAGTTGACAAAAAAAAATTTTGCTACAGGTGAGATATTACAGGGTCTCAACAACACGAACCTAGTTCTAATTCCAAAAATGAAGAGCCCAACTGTGGTAAGTGAGCTAAGACCTATAGCTCTGTGTAACATTTTGATGAAGATAATCACAAAAGTTATGGCGAATAGGCTGAAAGAAGTGTCAGATGTGGTTGTTTCGGATACACAAAGTGCATTCATATCGGGTCGATTAATTTCGGATAATATAATGATATCATATGAAGTAATGCACTATCTTAAAAGGAAGAAAGTGGGGAATAATGGCTTTATGGCGTTAAAATTTGACATAAGCAAGGCGTATGATCGGATTGAATGGGATTTTTTGAAAGCAATTCTTCGCAAGATGGGGTTTTCGGAGTGGTGGGTACATTTGGTGCTTCAGTATGTATCAACGGTAACATACTCTATTGTACATGGGGAGTATGAGATGGGGCCAATATTTCCTACTAGGGGTATTCGAAAAGGAGATCCCTTATCCCCGTATTTATTTATCATATGTGCAGGAGGTTTATCCTCCTTGATCCATAGGTATGAGAGCAAACAATGGATCATGGGATAAAGATTTATTGTAGAGCACCTGTGATTTCACATATGTTCTTTGTGGACGACAGTTACTTCTACTGCAAAGCTGATAATTCAGAAGCTTTGAAGGTGATGGAATTGCTGGATATCTATGAAAAAACTGTAGGGCAGAAAATCAATAAAGGCAAGTCATCCGTGTTTTTCAGCTCAAATATTATACAATATAATCGATAAAATATTTGGCAGCTTTTGCAGATGGGAGAAGCTGATGAGAATTGTGAGTAATTTGGTATGCCCAATATTTTAGGGAGGAATAAATCAGCAATCCTGGGTTTTCTTAAAGAGAAGGTGAATTCAGGAATTAGAAGCTGGGATGGAAAGCATGTAGCCAGGTCGGGGAAAGAAGTTCTGGTTAGGTCAGTGGTGTAAGCCTTACCAGTCTATGCTATGAACATTTTTTTACTGCCTTTGGACATTAATAGAGATATAGAAAAGGCATTATCTAAATTCTGGTGGCAATCTAAACAAACGGGTGGATCTCAGATTCACTGGATGTCAATGGAACGGATGGCAAAACATAAAAGTGCAGGAGGGTTGGGTTTTCGAAATTTCAGGGATTTTAACCTAGCTATGCTAGGAAAACAAGGCTGGAGATTTATAACCAATCCAGAGAGCTTAACCTCGAGGCTTTACAAGGCTAAATATTTTGCTGATGGTGATTTTTAAAGCTCATCCATGGGGCACAGTCCAAGTTTCATATGGCGGAGCATTTTTTAGGCAAAACAGGTACTTTTGGACGGGAGTAGATGGAGAATAGGCAATGGAGTCAATATAAAAATCCTGGGACAGCCTTGGTTACTAGAAGACAATAATCCCTACATTACTACAGTGTCCACGGCAATTGAAAATCAATCAATATCATCTCTTTTCTGCACAGATAGAAAGGAGTGGGATGTGGACATCATCAAGGACGTTTTTAATGATAGGGACCAGAAGAGTATCTTGAGTGTTACACTTGATGAGTTAAGTACGGAGCATGTGTTGTACTGGAGGCTGGAAAACATAGGTATGTACTCCGTAAAGAGTGCATATAAGCTCCTACAGATGCAAAGAGGTGACTGGCATACAGAGGATAATTCTAGTGTATGGAGGGAGTTATGGCGTATAAAAGCACCACCTGAAGGCTCAGAATTTAGTCTGGAGGGCAATGTCAAACTATTTAACTCCACTAACTTAGTTACAATATAAACATGTGCCAGTTCATTCGTGGTTTCCAGTTTGTAATGAAGAAGCTGAAACTATAATGCACAGTTTAGTGTCTTGTCATTTTGCAAAAGAGTGTTGGGTGGCTCTAAAGCTGAATGTCACCTGGGATCAGAATATGGAGTTCAAGGCGTGGATGGGGGGAAGTGCTCAAATCGGGAACATATAAACAAAGAGATGAGTCTGTAACTCTTTGTTGGGCAATTTGGAGAGCACGTAATGACTTGGTTTGGAACCAAAAATCTTCAATAATTAACAGAGTAGTAGCGTCAGCAAAGCAGAGCCATACACAATGGATATTAGCCCAGAATAAGTCCTATAATACTCTTCTCCAACCATAGGTCAAGGGAGATGGAGTTTCGTACTGGGTGAAGCCCCAACCAAACACAGTTAAGGTTTCAGTTGATGTTGCGATTTTTGAAGACAGGGAAGAAGTTGGTTTTGGTCTAGTTGTAAGGGACTCAAATGGTAGGCTCATCGAAGCAAAGGAAGCGATTCATAGTGAGCTAGTCGAGGTTGTGTTAGCAGAAGCCATGGATTTAAAAGAAGCTTTGAGTTGGATTGAGCAAATGCAGTCGCCGCAGGTTACATTGGAGTCAGATTGTCTTGTGCTGGTTCAAGCGGTCAGAAGTTCAGCTCCAATGAGATCTCGTTTTGGTGCATTTATTTCGGAGTGTCGAAATATTATGTATCGTCTAAACAATGTTGAATTGTTATTTGTTAAACGATCTGCAAATATGGTTGCCCATCATCTTGCTAGGGAATCATATGCTCTCTCAGGTCGTAGGTTGGATAGGTGCTCTATTCCGGTTAGTGTTAAAGATTGTATTGAGATGGATTTATCAAGCTAATAAAATTTCCGAGCTTTTCGTCAAAAAAAAAACTTTAGATCGAGGATGATGAGTTTCTTGTATATAATGTTGTTATGTTCCATCCGAAAAATATGTTAGATATATTTGAGATATCATGTCTAATATGATTTGTGTTTAGTTTTCAGAACTTAACAACTAAACATATCAGGACTTACTGAAATCAGGACTTACTGGAAGTCAGAACTTAATATCAGAACTTAAGGTCATATCAGAACTTAAGTGCGGGAAGACTTTCAGATAAGGAAAGAAGTTGATTTACAGAAGAGAAGATCTAGACTAAAACAATAGAAGATATGCATGGAAAGAGTTAGAGGACTAGAAGACTTGTAGAAGATATATGATTGATATATTTTAGGAGACAGAATTGTATTCCATATCAATTAGAATATATCTTGTAACTGTGTAGTATATAAACACAGCTTAGGGTTTACAGTATATGTGTTATCATTATCGAGAAGATTATAAATTGTAACCTAGCAGCTCTTAGTGATATTGTTCATCACTGAGAGAGAACAACAGTTCTTATTGTAATAGAGTTTATTCAATATACTTGATCTTTGTTACATACTTGTGTTAAATCGATTTGATTGTATAAACACTATATTCAACCCCCTTTTACAGTGTTGTGTGACCTAACAAGTGGTATCAGAGCTTATCTGTTAACACACATACAGAAAAGATCCAAACAATCATGTCTGAAGAAACACAAACTCCAACCAAGCCCACTAAAACTCAAGAAACTCAAACACCCAAACTCATAGTCGATATGAGACTATTAGGGTTCCCATACTGAGACCTTCTGAGTATCCCATATGGAAAGTGAAGATGGTTATTGTAATATCCGGGATATATCGTGTAATTATTTTTGCTATTAAATAATTATTATATGTGTTCAGTATCTATCATGTGAGATAATTGTTAAGTGTTATCTGTACTTGGATATTCAAAAATAATATTAATTGAGTATTTTAATTTTTATATGTCCAAAATAAAATATAGATAATTGTCATATCTTCCTAATTATTTTGATGTTGATTTATGGATTTATAAGAATCATATGAAATTTCTAAAATCTTTTTCCGGGTAATTAAAATCTATTTTATAAAAACGGGAACCAACCGACGTCACCCGTTGTTACGTTTTTGGAACCCGAAACTCTTCCGAGAACTCATTCCTAACCTAATTGTAATATTCCGAGCATATTCCATGTTTCGACTTTTTCGATCCGGCGTACGGTTTGTTCTGCGCGGATCCCGACGTAACATTTTCGATACAATATTTGTCTCGATAAATCAATAAAACCCGTATTTTTGATAAACGGGAGCTTTTTATTAAACTATCCCAATTATCACTTCGTAATACGTGTAACCAGGCGCTGAGACCAAGACCGCAGTACAAATTGTACTGGTTTGGATAATTATCCCGAAAATTGATACCGTTTGGATCAGTTTTTATAAATAAACGTACCGTTTTGATCCAACGGGATAGTAATTTTCCATAAATATAAATAGCCTTCTACCGTATTTTATTTCGTATCAAAATCATTTACAGACAGATAAATATATAATTTTACAGAGAAAAAAATCATATATTCATAAACTGTTCCAAGAATCAAATAAACTTTTGAAGGTGTTATTGATCTTTGTTTGAAAAGCTCCAGTACTGGATTTGAAGGTCTTGAAAAGCTCTATCAGAATCTGTGATCCATATACCTACAGAATCAAAGGTTTATTTTCTGGAAATTTATTTATTTTTGAATTTATTTTATTAAAAATGTGAATTTTTGTTCGGATGATTGTTTGTATGATTTGATGATTGCATGTTGTAGAGCTTGTTTTCCTGATGATTTTCATATGTCATACGTCTGATTTGGAGTTCAATAACATGCTCAAAAGTGGGTTTAATTTTTGAATTTCAAAATTAGGGTTTATAACCCGTATGAATGTTTTCAATTGAAATTTGGGGGTTTTTGATTCAGGGGTTATTAACTGTTGATTTATAGTGGGTTGTGTTCCTTATGAAATTTGCAATCGATTGATATATAGCTCGTTAACAGAGGATGCTTGAATCATAGGGAGTTATGTTTTTAAATCCTGATGTTCGCCGGAAACCGGCGATGTTCTTGGCCAATTTCCGGCAAGAACAAGGATGATTAGAATGATTTATTTGCATGGATATGTTCCTGGTAATCTGTAGTTTAATTCTGGAGGTGATGGTGGTGGGAGGATGCCGGAGGTGAGTTCTCCGGCCACCCCCGACTTTTCCGGCGACTGGAACTGCAAAATTACAGTTTCGTCCCTGTACTTTTGAAAACGATGAAGTTTGGTCCCCCAGGTTTCCAGACTTTGCAAAAATTGGATTCCTGTTTTAAAAATGTTTAAAAATCATTTTTCCTATTTATTTTTATTATAAAAATTCATTTTTAATTTCTGAAAATTCTAAAAATTAGTATTTTAATTTCGAAATTATTTTTTAATTCAAAAATAAATCTGAATTAATTAGTTAATTAATTTCAGTTAATTTTTAATTGATTAATTGGTCAATTAATTCGAAAATTAATTGATTAATTGATTTAATTAATTATTAATTGATTTCAATTAATTATTTAATTAGATTTAATTATTTAAAAATGATTTAAAAATTCCGAAAAATAGTTTCGAGATTTAAAATATTATTCTAAATTATTTCCAAGGCTCGATAATTATTATAAAATTGTTTCGGAGCCAGAACTGGCCAATCGAACACTGTTTATTATTCAGAAATTGATCCAACGACCCGTTTTAATTACGAAAAATGTTTTAAAAATCATTTTAAATACCCGAAAGCCTATTTATGACCCGAGACTTCTTTATAAATGACATATCATTGATTACGTGATGTATTATGTGCTGTACGTGACTTATTGATTGACTATCGGTCTATATATTCGGTGTTTACTTGATTATTGCATAACTTTCAATCCGTTAATCGGATTTGGGTAAAATGAAGGGTAGATAGAAGTATGTGTTGGATAGAACTCTATGAGTCGATTATTGATAGATGCTTATGATATGTGAGCAGAAGAGGCAAGGCGTAGGAAAGGGAAACAGGTAGTTGAGGAGTAAAACGGTTGTGATTGGAAGCGAGTGCAGTGTAGTAAGCTAATACCAGGCAAGTGTTCTGAATTTTCTTGAGATATTATAGTACTTGATAGTCTTATTGATATTGCAAGTGCTTCGAAGCACTGAAACCCAAACTCTGATTCCAGTTATTGTTCTTGAGCTATGAACCTTATTCTTTCTATACCATTGATTGTTGTATACCCAAACATGAACCTCAAATATACAATACTACTCCACAAATATATACATATTAAATATTAAACACGTAACCAGATTGCTTATACCTTCAAACCATTGTATTTTATGCTTTGAAAGCCCAAATCTTTGAAACCCGGAAACATTGATTCCTTTGTTATCGAATTCTTTCATTACCCAGCATCCAAGCTTTGAAATTATCTTATTGATCCTTACAAGGATTGAAACCCTTTCATTGTTAAACACTTATTGTTGTTAATGATTCTGGTTATTGTTTATTATTTCTTATTCTATTATTATGTTAGAATTGGATTGTTTTTATAAAATTATGGACCAGATTCGTGGTCAGACCATATAATGGTCAAGTTAGGCCAATGTGTGCCTTGGATCCAGTAGTTAGAGCAATGTTGTGTGCCTTGCTCGGGGTTAGTGCGTGACTGATCAGCAGCCTAACCTTGGTTTTTAAATTAAAAGTATAGTATCCAATTCTAAATCATAATCCATTGTTCACTTGATATCATAATCATGTTCACCTGATGATCATTATTCTCAGTTTTGTCATTATGACTTGCTGAGCTAGTTAGCTCATTTGTGTGATATTGTTTCTGTTCTTTTCCAGTTAAGAAGGAACCAGTTGGTACCGCGGATCCCCAGTCCAGCGCGAGAGCTAGGGGTTCAGGTTGTTCGATCTAAGCTAGTAGGCTTCTTTTGGGATAATTTAAGTTTGTAAAAGTTGTAATAAAGTTTAATACTCAGTTTGAGTTTGAATGATTGGGATTTGAACGGTTTGTAATATTGGGATTTGAACGGTTTGTAATATATTAGTGTGTTTGGCTTGTATGCATACTTTAACCTGTTGCAGTCCGTGGTAGTTGGTAAGTAGGGTCACTGCATATATTATTATTATCTTTATTATTGTTATAAGCAGGGTATAAATAAGGTGTGTGTGTGTGGACCCCAAACTTCTGACCCAGGTTTGGAGGGCGCCACAGTTATGTTTCTGGAAGCTACAGATCCAGAATACCTTGACAGGATTAATGAAGGATCACATATGCCTATCAAGCTCTCTGTTGTAGTTGCTGATCAACCAGCAAAGACCATACCCAAGGAGAAAAGTGAGTACACAGCTGAAGATATCTCATCTATTTCTAAGGATGCAAGGGTAAGGCATTTGCTGCATAGTGCCATTAATAATGTTATGTCAAACAGGGTAATTAATTGCAAGACTGCAAAGGAGATATGGGATGCTTTGGAAACAAGGTGCCAGGGAACTGATACAATCAAAAAGAATAGGAGGACTATACTCACTCAAGAGTATGAGCACTTTGACTCAAAAGATGATAATCATTAACTGAATTATATGACAGGTTTGTCAAACTCTTGAATGATCTGTCATTGGTGGACAAGGAATATGATCTTAAAGATTCAAATCTAAAATTCCTTTTAGCTCTTCCTGAAAATTGGGATTTAAAGTCTACTACCATAAGAGACAACTATGACCTTGTTGAAACTACTCTTGATGAAATTTATGGTATGCTCAAGACTCATGAACTTGAGATGGATCAAAGGAGCAAGAGGTATGGAAGAAAGTCAAGAATAGTTGCTCTTAATGTTGAGGAGGAATCTTCTAAAGTTGCTGTCTCAAAGAAGGGAAAAGGAAAGGCTCTCATCATAAAGTCTGATTCAGAGTCATCAAATTCTGATGATGATGATTCAGAAACTGAAAGTTTATCTGAAGCTGATGCTGATGCAGAGATGATGCAACTGTGTGCTCTAATGGTGAAGGGTATCACAAAGATAGCCTACATGAAATTCAGAAAGGGCAAGAAGTTTTTTAGAAAAGGTGTAAGTTCTGATAAGAAGGGTTTCAGAAAGTCTGAAGGCAAAGAAGGAAAGTCTGACAGAGGATATAACTCAAATGTCAAATGCTATAATTATGGTGAAAGAGGCCACATATCTCCTGAATGCAAGAAAGGAAAAGGTGACAAAGGTAAGGCATTTGTCACAAAGAAGAAAAGCTGGAAAGACACTTCAGATTCTGAAGATGAGGTGAACTATGCCTTAATGACAAATGCTGATAGCAGTACTGACACTGCTGAACTGAAGGTACCTCAAACAACTTATGCCTTTCATACTGATGATATTACTGAGTTGAGATTATATCTTAAAACCATGTTTATTAGTTATAGAGATCAGACTTTAACATGTGAAAGATTAACTTCTGAAAATCTTGCTTTTAAGAAAAGGAATGACTATTTAGAAGAAGAGTTAGTTATGTCAGAAAGAAAGAGATGATGCTTTTTATGTTAGAGATGAAGTGCTAAAATTGAATGAATTTTTAAAAAAATGAGTTAGAAAAGGAAAGAGAGATTATTAGAACTTGGACTAACTCTGGCAGAACAACTCAGAATTTCTTAAGTAGTTGAAACTGGAAAGAGGGCTTAGGTTATGGAGATGATAAAAGTGAAAAAGAAACTGTGCAAATTGAGCCAATTATTGTTAAACAAAATGTTAAGCCAAAGGTAAATCCTGTTAAGTTTGTAGCTAAAATTGTAAAGTCTGATTCTGAAAAGATGAAAGAGTCTAGGACAGAAGTCAAAGAAAAGTTTACTTCTGACAAATTGAAATATGATAAACCAGCTGAAGTTAACATAGGCTTAATGACAAAGAAGCAGCTTAAGCATAAGCTGAAAGAGATTAAGAATGTAAACAAGGTCAAGGAAGCTAGGAAAAATAAGAATGGAAAGGAAGGTGTGAATAACAGCAATAATTATATGCATGTTCCCAATGCTCCTAGAAAGAAATGTTATAATTATTGAAACTCTAACCATCTTGCTTCTTTTTGCCGGAACAATAAGGATATAAACTATTTACCTCCTAGATCAGGAGTTAAGAGTCAGTCTGTTAGGTTTAAACCACAAAATCCTTGTTTTCATTGTGGTAGTTTATGGCATTCCATTTATACTTGTAAGGAATATCATAGTTTGTACTATGATTATTATCAAATAAACCTTCTTTAAAGAAACTTAGTGTTAGTTCTGATGCAAAGTCTGATACTGTAAAGTCTGATAAACAGCATGTTAGCATAAACTCTAAAATTAAATCCGCTGCAAATGCTAACAAACTTAATAAGGCTAAAGGATCCAAGCAAGTCTGGGTCTTTAAAACTGACCATTAGTGGTCTTTGTGATTGCAGGGCAACAGGAAAAACATCCTAGTTCTCGATAGTGGATGTTCAGGACATATGACTGGAAATAAAGCCCTGCTATCAGACTTTGTGGAGAAAGCTGGCCCAGGAGTTTCTTATGGAGATGGCAACATGGGAAAAACTCTGGGATATGGCAATATCAATCTTGAGAATGTCATCATTGAAACAGTAGCTCTTGTCTCAGGACTTAAACACAATCTGCTAAGTGTGAGTCAAATCTGTGATAGAGGTTATCATGTAAATTTCTTTGAAGAACACTGTGAAGTTGTAAGGAATTCTACAGGAAAAGTAGTTCTGAAAGGTTACAGGCATGGTAACATTTATGAAGCCAGACTTTCAATAACTTCTGATGGTTCAGCAATCTGTCTTTTGAGTAGAGCATCAATTGAAGAAAGCTGGAATTGGCACAAGAAACTCTCTCATTTAAATTTCAACAATATAAATGAGCTTGTAAAGAAAGATCTTGTGAGAGGACTGCCAAAATCAGTATTTGCTCCTGATGGCCTTTGTGATTCATGTCAAAAGGAAAAACAAAGAAAATCTTCATTCAAGAGCAAAACTGAATCATTAATTCTTGAGCCTTATCACTTATTGCATGTTGATCTATTTGGTCCAGTAAATGTCAAGTCCATTGTAAAGAAGAAATATGTTATGGTTATAGTGGATGAATTCACAAGATACACTTGGGTGTATTTCTTGCACCAGAAGTCTGAAACTACATCTACTCTAACTGATTATGTCAAACAGCTGGATAAATTGGTCAAAGATGCTGTTAAAATCATAAGGAGTGATAATGGCACCGAGTTCAAGAATTCAATCATAGAAGAGTTCTGCAAAGAGCATGGAATCAAACAGAAATTTTCTGCACCTGGAACTCCACAGTAAAATGGAGTTGTATAAAGAAAGAACAGGACTCTCATTGAAGCTACAAGAACTATGCTTGATGAAGCAAAGCTGCCAACCTACTTTTGGGTTGAAGCTGTGCAGACTGCTTATTTTACACAGAATGCAACACTCATAAATAAGCATGGAAAAACACCATATAAGATGGTGAAGAAAAAGAAGCCAAATCTGAAATATTTTCATGTATTTGGATGCAAGTGTTTTGTTCTTAAGACTCATCCTGAACAGCTGTCAAAATTTGATCTAGAAGCTGATGAAGGAATTTTGTTGGATATCCACTTTCCACAAAAGCCTTCAGAGTCTACAATTTAAGAACAAGGGTTGTCATGGAATCTATCAATGTATCTTTTGATGATAAGAAGATTACTGCACTTGAAGATTTCGATGATCATGATTAGCTGAGATTTGAAAATGAAGATTTAAATTCTGATTCTGCAAATTCTGATGACTTAAATCTTGATCCTGTAAGTTCTGACGGGTTAAATTTTGATGTCATTAAAACTGTGGTAACAACTCCAAAGGAAAATGCACCTATCCAGGGGGAGCAAGCTGAAGATCCTACCACAACTCAAGACTCTCAAGAAGCATCAGACCCTGTTACTGGTTCTTCAAGTTATGATTCATCAAGTTCTGATGAGCCAAATTCTGATAATTCTAGAAACTCTGATTTTTCAAATCCTGAAGGATCCAACTCAAATTATGAAGTCTCGGAAAGCATAACTACAGGGGGAACATCAGAAAATGCTGATGGAGATAGCATGGATCATGAGGGAGGATCCAGTTCTAGAGAACAACTTCCATCTGCAAGGAAGTGGACTAAGACACATACACCTGACTTAAAATTAGAGATCCTGAAGCAGGTGTCAAAACTAGAATTGCAACTTCAAATGAATGTCTCTATCATTCCTTTCTATCTCAGTCTGAACCAAAGAAAGTGGATGAAGCTCTTCAAGATGTTGATTGGGTGCAAGTAATGCAGGAAGAGTTAAATGATTTTGAAAGAAATAAAGTCTGGACCCTAGTGCCAAGACCAAACAACGGTTCAGTTTTTGGTACAAAATGGGTGTTCAGAAACAAAACTGACAGTGATGGCATAATTACAAGGAATAAAGTAAGGCTGGTTGCAAAAGGCTCATCTTAACAGGAGGGTATTGATTATGATGAAACATTTGCACCAGTTGCTAGATTGGAAGCCATAAGAATATTTTTGGCTTATGCTGCTCACAAAAAGTTCAAAATCTTTCAAATGGATATGAAAAGTGCTTTTCTCAACGGAGAATTGGAGGAAGAGGTATATGTTGAACAACCTCCAGGCTTTGTAGATCCTAAATTTCCCAATCATGTCTACAGGCTTGACAAAGCACTTTATGGCCTTAAGCAAGCTCCAAGAGCATGGTATGAGACCTTAGCTCAATTTCTTCTGGAAAGTTGATTTAACAGAGGCACAATTGACAAGACTTTATTCTACTTCAACCATAGAGAGGACTTACTTTTGGTACAGATATATGTTGATGATATCATTTTTGGCTCTACAAATACAAAGCTTTGTGAAAGATTTTCCAAGCTAATGCAGTCAAGATATCAAATGAGTATGATGGGAGAGTTGAGTTATTTTTTGGGACTTCAAGTCAAACAAACTAAAGATGGTACTTTCATCAGTCAATCCAAGTACACCAGAAATTTACTCAAGAAATTTGGAATGCAAGACAGTTCTACTACTTCAACTCCCATGGCCACTGCAACCAAGTTAGATAAAGATACTGGTTCATCAGTAGATATTACTAACTACAGAGGTATGATTGGCTCTTTACTCTATTTAACTGCAAGTAGACCTGATATCATGCATGCTACCTGTCTTTGTGCAAGATTTCAGGCTGATCCAAGAGAACCTCATCTAATAGAGGTGAAAAGAATTTTCAAGTACCTCAAGGATACAGCTAATCTAGGATTGTGGTATCCTAGAGAATCAAATTTTAAGCTAATTGGTTACTTAGATGCAGATTTTGCAGGATGCAAAATAGACAGGAAAAGTACTAGTAGAAGCTGCCAATTTCTTGGAGGCAGATTAGTTTCTTGGTTTAGCAAGAAACAGAAATCAATTTCCACATCAACTGCAGAAGCAGAATATATTGCTGCAGGAAGCTGTTATGCACAGATTCTTTGGATGAAGAATCAGTTACTGGACTATGGGTTAGAATTTTCTAAAATACCCATTTACTGTGATAATCAAAGTGCTATTGCTATGACAGGTAATCCAGTTCAACACTCAATGACAAAGCACATCAGCATTAGGTGCCATTTCATAAGGGAACATGTAATAGGAGGTACAGTGGAAATGCATTTTGTCCCAACAGATCAACAACTAGCAGATATCTTTATAAAACTACTTTGTGAAGCTACTTTTACAAGACTGGTAAATGAACTTGGAAGTTTCATGTTCTTTCTCTAAATTTGCTTAGTTTTTGTTCTCATGCATCAGACTTTATGATCAGTGTTTACAGATTGTCTTATCTCTATGTAATATGTGCTTAAATTGTAATACATTAAATGCTGATTGTTATCTGATGTGGATCTATATACTCTGATAGTGTTTTGGATGTTCTGTGACTATTCAATCCAATGAGGATAAATGTGCTAGATGTTGACCTAGTAATCTTTAACATACTAGAAATCCCATATTTGAATTAGTAGTTTATGTGGAAATTCATTAACACAAGCAAATTCTGATTTTGAGCTTAGTCAAATTTACTTTGTGTATCTTATTACTAAGTCACAAACTAGATTCTTGTTTCTCATCTGTCAAATTCTAAAGTCAGTAAATCTTAAGGATGAACCACCTGCTTGATAAGCCTCACTTATCTAAAGAAAAGAAAAGCAAAGAAAATTAAAATCAGGTACTCCTTTGAGATCTAGAGTAATATATGTGAAAGGGAAGACCCAAGTGCATTGCTGGTATTAAGTAATATGCATTAGAAAAGCAAATAAATTTTTCTTGGTGACTTTTCACATTCTCTGATTACTGGAGAAATACTCTGATGATAGCATAAATTCTGATAAGCAGTTGTGACTCACTTACACTGAGAAGCACTGGAAAAAGGAATTTCAAAATATTCATAAAATCAGCATATTCAGTGAGGTGGATTCTTGCATAAATTTATTCTATAGTAGACTTCATTATTAATGACAGATTTTAAGCACTTTTCTTAGTTATGTCTTATTTCTAAGATGTAATGAAGTTTATCAGACTTTAATCTTTTATCTGATATTTTGCTAAATACACACACTCTCACTCCATATGAATGATGAAAATTAATGTGGTGATTAAGTTGTTTTTGACAAACAGTTAAGTGTCAATTGCACAAATTCTGAGGACAAGTTCTGATGGAAGTCCTGATGATTAAACTCTGAAGAAACAAGTCAGTACTTGTATGAAGAATCACAGATACAAACATTCACTTTTTTAGTGCAGAAGCCATTTTCTGATGACCGTTAAAACCTGATAATAGTCAAGTTCTGATATTAAATCCTGATGCAAACTCTGATGCTTACGTGGCATTATATTTACTTGACTTATTTGTGGTAAATACTGTAACGGTCATAATTAATCAGAATATAATTAGGTGAGATAAAAATAGTCATAATCATTTGGGTTAGTGATAAACGTGTTTGTCTTGAAAAACTGCATGTGCACAGTAATTGTTACTTATTTCTCGTGCCCACTAACCATTGCTTTAACTATTTACTGCTTGCCAGGTGTCTAAAGTCTGTTCTGCTTCAATCATAACTGTATTTCTTGATGAATGTTTTGATTAAAATTGTGGTTACTAATAATTTGTGATGACTTGAGAAAATTGAAGCACGGGTTCATGCATCAGAACATATGACTGGTGAAGCTGAGAATGTCATTTTTCAGAAAGAAACAGAAGCTGCAGGGTCAACCCCACAGGTAAATGCTGAAGCTCAAAGTTCTGATAACTGCTAGTTCTGATGCAAATGCAACTCCTTCACTAGCAAGGAGATTGAAGAAAATGAGAGCAAAAAGACACATGGCTAAGCCTCTATCTGAGTATACTACTGAAGCTGAGGAAGAGGATCAGGAATCTCTAATCTCATTAGAACATGTTATAATTGAAGCTCTGCCATCCCCTACTCAAGTTCAAGATACTGTGCTAACACCTCTTGTCTCTCCTATTAAAGCTACAGATAATGCTGAAGAATAAGACACAAATTCTGAAATAGATATTCACAATCTGAATATACCAACTATTCTTTATCTGGAAGCTCTTACAGCAGCCCAGCCATCTAAAGTCAACTCTCCAATCTTAAATGCTGAGATACCATCTACACCAATTTTGGAGAAAAATTCTGCTGATCAGAATTTAGATGAAGTTATTCATGAATCTCTAGTTACCTCACATACGCTTGTTTTATCAGAAAATGATGAGTCTTCTTCAAGTTCTGAAGACAGTGTTTCTGTTGATACTCCAGCTCCCATTCTAGGAAAGGAGGCACTAATTGAGAAGTTTGTTGAGCAAGCAGCTCCTATTCCTTGGGAAGATACTCACAGAGGTGTAGAGTGGACCAAGAAGTGGAATAATTCTGATTTTATTCCAAGCTCTAAAGTTTTGACAGACCATTTTGGTAAAGCTGATGAGTTGCTCACAAATTCTGATTTCAAGACTCAACTCAAGGTTACAGCTCTGTCTACCAAAAATCTTCAAGGTCTACACTCTCAAACTCATGCCAAGGTTGATAAACTTCTTGAGTTAGCTAAAAAGCTAGATATGAATCTCAAGTTAGACAAATTAAGGTTTATCATGCCTATTTCTGAGAAAGTTGAAGCAATTGAGAAAGCTCAAGAGAAGCAACAGGCCCAAATTACTGAGGTTCTACAAAATCAAGCTTCTCAGCAAACTCAGTTGAATGAAATTCAATCTTCATTAGAACTTCTTCTCTCTCTCCTACTACCTGATGATGCCAAAAAGGGGGAGAAGGTAGTTAAGTACAAATGTTCTAATGATCAAGTACTGAAGAAGAAAGATGATAAAGCTGATGACCAGGGAAACCCTACCAAGGGTAGAGGTCATGTTCAAGTTAAAGGGCAAAGCAGCAAGGTTTTTCTGGGAAACTAATCTCTGATGCAAGCAAATCTCCTATTCAAAAGAAGACAAGTTTTGAAGCTGCTCAAACTCAAAATCTGATAGTAAGTACTGATACTCAAAATCTGATATCAAGTTCTAATGAGCAAAGTCTGACAAAGCCTGATGTTCTGATACAAGGTGGAAGTCAAGATTCTCAAAAGTTCATGCAAACTCTGAAGTACAAGGGAAAGCAGACTACTGTCTACTACAAAGATCCTAAGATTTAGACATTTGATGAAGAGATTGCTAGAAGATTATTTCTGAAACATAATCCAGGAATGGATTTGGAAGCACTCAAGGAGGAAGAAGCTAGATTCAAGGCTGAAAAGACAAATCTACAGTCAAAAGCTTCTGTTGCTAAGAAACCTCCAAGGCCTAAAGAGAAAGGCATTGTGATCAAAGAGAAGTCAATTTCTGAGGCATCTAATGCCATGACAAGATCACAGATTGATCCCAAATATAAAGGGAAAGGGAAAGTTGATGAACCAGTAAAGCCACGGGAGATGAAAATTTCTCAAATCCTGATAAAACCTGTGTGCAAACTAGTTCAAGTTACTGATGATATACTTGCTGAAGATGAAGATGTTCAAACTCTGAAAAGAAGGAAGATTTCTGAAGAATCAAAGACAACCTCTGACAAAGCTCAAGTTGTTCAGAGTGTAGAACAAGCTACAGAAGAAGCAGCAAGTTCTGATAAAATCAAAAAGTCAACATCTAACAGTGCTCAAGTTGATTTAGACAAAATGGAAGTAGTTGATAAAAAGAAACTTCTGTGGAAGAATGTCAAACCATCATATCCAAAGAAAAGCCAATTGCTGTCAACTTTCATGACTATTGGGTTAAATGCTAGAGAACCGAGGGACAGGGCTGGATTAGGTTCTGATGAAGCTAAGATCAAGACAGGAGTTGAAGTTGCTACTAGAGATCCATTTATGTTGACTGACAGACCTCTTGAAGATGTTACACAGAAACACCTTGATAAGATTATCTCTGTTCAAGTGGTACTGGATGTTCATGACAAGCACAATGTCAAGGAAAATCTGATTCTTTTTCTTAAAGATGGAAGGACATATCAAATTTCAGAATCAGATGTGCTAAACAAATCACTGAAAGAACTTCAATTCTTTCATTACCTTTTAGAGGTAAAGTCTGATATTACCAAGAGATGGTCAAATTTCATATTGAAGACCATCAGAGATAAAGCAAGAATTTCTAGTTCAAGAGTTACAGAATTCATTCCTAATATTGTTGAAAATGATGGAAGTGAGATTCCAATGAAGAAGGATTCTGTTATGCTTGAAGTGATACTGAATGAGAAATGTCTGTGCTACAATGAAAATTCTTCTAATCCTAGGGTAATAAGACTGAATGATGGTTTAGAAAGAAACCATATCTCTGCTTTAAGGACTGCAATCTATCATATTGGAAGTCAGAATGAAGAGATAAAGCAAGTCAAGACTACACTATCTCAAGTCCTAAGGAGTAAAGAAGAAAAGCTGATATCAAGCTTTATCAAGAATCATTTTGGATTCAGATTGACTCAGTGAGATTGGTAAAATCTACAAGGACTATAAGTTGTAGTTAGTTATCTAGTTAAATTCTTATTACATTTGTACTTAAATATTTTTGACATCATCAAATCTACTAACTTGTATATTTTGTATAATTTACAAGTTGGGGGAGATTGTTAGATATATTTGAGATGTCATGTCTAATATGATTTGTGTTTAGTTTTCAGAACTTAACAATAGGACATATCAGGACTTACTGAAATCAGGACTTACTGGAAGTCAAAACTTAATATCAGAACTTAAGGTCATATCAGAACATAAGTGCGGGAAGACTTTCAGATAAGGAAAGAAGCTGATTTACAGAAGAGAAGATCTGGACTAAAACAATAGAAGATATGCATGGAAAGAGTTAGAGGACTAGAAGACTTTTAGAAGATATCTGATTGATATATTTTAGGAGACAGAATTGTATTCCATATCAATTAGAATATATCTTGTAACTGTATAGTATATAAACACATCTTAGGGTTTACACTATATGTGTTATCATTATCGAGAAGATTATACATTGTAACCTAGCAGCTCTTAGTGATATTGTTCATCACTGAGAGAGAACAACAGTTCTTATTGTAACAGAGTTTATTCAATATACTTGATCTTTGTTACATACTTGTGTTAAATCAATTTGATTGTATAAACACTGTATTCAACCCCCTTCTACAGTGTTGTGTGACCTAACAAAATATAAAATTAACAAACATATGAAGTACGAATTTCAAGATTTAACATTTTGACTCATATCCATAATAAAAATGTTAGAGTTATTCTAGTAATGTGTTAATGAAAATAACTTCGGTCTAATATCTATACATGCATGATAACACTTTTGACTACAACTAACTTTATACTAATACACAAATATAGATACAATAAACACACACATCGCATGCATTCACTAAAAAATTCATTTATATTCAAGATGTTTCGACGAATCGGTATGAAGTCCAACACTACCTTCTCGTAGATTTATTTTTTTTTATTTTTATATATTGATGATTTTATGTATTCAATTCAATATTAGATTCATTTTTTTGTTGATGCATATAAGTTATCATAGGTCATGTATAAATTCGTTAGTAGATTCATTTTTTGATTTTCTATATGTAGATGAATTTTTGTATATTCAATTCATTATTAGATTCACTTTTTCGTTGATGTATAAGGTATTATAAGGTTTTCATGTATTAATTCGTTAGTGGATTTATTTTCGATTTTGTATATGTAGATGAGTTTTTATGTATACGATTCATTATTAGATTCATTTTTGTTCATGTATATGAGTTATTATAGATTTCTCATGTATAAATTCATTAGTAGATTCATTTTTTGATTTTCTATATGTAGATAAGTTTTTGTGTACACGATTCATATAGATTCGTTTTTTATATAAGTTATTATAAGTTTGTCATGTATAAAATAATAGATTCATTTTTTGATTTTCTATATGTACATGAGTTTTTGTGTGTACATTTTTTATATAAGTTTTTGATTTGTGAAAGTTTTTGTGTAGATTCATTATTAGATTCACTATTTCAACAAATTTGATTTTGATATGTAGCTGCATCAGCCATAGTATATATAACTTGATGTTTTGATACTTGAAAGCTCTATTTTTGTTATATTTTAAAAGGATTTAAATGCTTCAATTATAGTAGTATATGATCTTCATTTCTGTTGTTTGGATGACTGTTTTAATTTTAGTTGCTAATATGTGTTTGACACCTATAAAACTACTCAATTAGTAGAAGAGTGGTCTCATCTAGCTCAATTCTAAGTAGTGTACTGATATTTGGAGAGAGTCTTGTCCCAAGTTAGTTGATATATGAGTTGATTTACTTTATCAACATCATTTTGCTTCTTGAAATGGAAATATTGTTATCATTATTTACAATTTTGGATATTTTTTTGGGAATTCAACTACTCATATTATTTTTTCTTATTCATTTGAGCAAGGATGTTTTTCTTCTAAAATTGCAGTCTAATAACTTTTGTGCAGTGCTATGCATCATTATTTCCTGGCTTAGCACCTTACAATCAGTTGAACATTTTCTTAGGTTTATAGTGCCAAAATTCTGCATGTTTATGGCCCCTAGACAATGAATGTTAAAAGTTTGATTCATTTATGTTAATTTAATATATGCAGGTACACGTAACAAAAGGTCAGGATTCAAATCAAAGAAGGTTTAACTGTCATATCAACATTCAAGAGAACGTCAAACATGAAGATATGTTCTTAACAATGAAAACAACAAATTAGACACTTTTCAGTTTGATCCAATAATCAGGTAATATAATATCTACAAATAACATAAATTACATGATTCAATAAAATACATACACTACTAGAAATAGTAGATACGACATCGGTCCTTAGATATCGGCATGTAATGCACCCGATGTTAAAATGCAGTTTAACATCGGTTTTATAAAAAGCGATATTGAATACGCATATTGACATCGGTTTCACTTAGTAGCCGTTGTCTATCTTCAGAAATTAAAAAGGCCACAAATTTGTTTTTAACTTTGACATCAGTTCATTTTGTTAACCGTTGTCTATGGCCTTTTAAAAAAAATAAAAATTACTTAACTCCCCCCCCCCCCCGCTTTTCAGTACACTTTTCCCCCTTTAATTTTAACAAAAAATTCACTTTAACATATTTTTCCCCCTTTCCAAAAAACCTCCCGCGAGCCTCTCATCTATCCCCGACCCTCGCCTCTCTCGTCTCTCTCATCTCCCCCCTTTAGTAATTATGTTATATTATTCATAGGTCTATGAGAAAATATTCCTATAGAAAGAAGATTGTCGGGTCTTTGTGCTGATTCAGTATGGTTTCATTTGTATCTGAACAAGAAAAAAGATTATAAAGAGGATGTCATAAATTGGTTGTTAAGAGATGAGACTTTCACAAAAACATTTGTCTATGTTCTAATTTGTACATCGTAAGTGACACTTTATCTTTATGATGTGATTTATATTTAGTCGTATCGATTTAATTGAGTATTAATTATTTTTATTATGTTAGAAACCATTGGAACCTTTTAATCCTGTGTAATATTTGCGAGAGCTTAGAGTCTGATACAAAGAGACCCTGCATTGACCCTGCATTATTCTTTTGGATTCACTGCTTAAGAGGGAGGTGGCCATGGAATCAATTTTTAGAGAGTAAGCTCTTCAATTTAATAATAACTTATTTGTGAATAGATTATTTAAGTATTTGACTGTTTACATACATTTAATTATCTATTTTGTCTCCCGCTTGTACAAAAATGGATGGAAAGATAAAAATAAAAGAGTCCTTGATATCCCCTATAAAGTGCCAAAAGTTCTGCAACAGAAAGATGATAGTAAACGTGGATATTATGTTTTGTACTTCATCTATCTCTTTATTTTTGGATTGCCCGGATGATTCCAATATCAATAAAGATTGCCCCAGATTTGTAAGTTGTAAATAAAAAAAATTTAAAATATTCTTCCTGCCTTCCACAGCATGATTCTAATATCTACATGTTCATGAAATCTTTAAATGATAAAAGACTGGTTTACTGATAATGATTTCAATGCATTTCATCTAAAGCTTTCTGATATGTGCAAAACTTCAGGTTTTTATGGATACTAAAAATAATCATGTTGGTTTCCTTGCTAATAATATAACTACGTGGTTACAAATTTATCACTGCCATGCTATTGAAGGTACAAGTCTTCCTTCATTTAAACCCCCATCTGCTGGTATCACAAATGATATCGTCGACACTTCTGGGGCATCAAGGGCTGGTGAAATTCTTACGTCTGATGAAAATACAATAAATGCTAAGAGAAATGAACTTGGAAGAGAGAATGAAAAGATTTTTAACAACAACTCATATATGGGTATACTTATCTGGATTCCATATTTGTAAATGTTCAGGTTGCATATGGACTTAAAAATTAGTAAAAGATTTTTCTTTAAAATTTTATAGCTATAAGAAGGTTTGAAGTTGTCGCTTGGTTAAGATATATGCTTGGAACATTGGATTTGCCTCCAGAACCTTCGGAAGAAGAGTTCAAACTTGCTTTAAGAGATGGCACTATTCTGTGTAATCTTTTGAATAAGATTGTAACAGAGACTACACCGCGGGTACACTTCATTATATTCTAATGGAAAATGTTTTGATCAACATACAATATAAATATTTGCTGATATTGAAAATTGCTATTAATTTTCAGGTTATTAGCACTGTTGTTGATTCAAAAGTTCAAATAGCATTTTTTCTTGTATCTGTCGAAGATATGAAATTTCCTACCTTTGATTTATCTGATTTGGAAGAGGTAATTACTGACAACATGATTTATCTGATTTTAATAGTTATTCAAATCATATGATTTTTAATAGTTAGAATTAGGTCATTTAAATTGTTCTACTGATGTTGAACAACACAATGAGGTAAAATATTAAGCTACAAGCATGAACATTTATGTTTATAGTTTATTTTTATAACAATGTAGGTAGTTATGATCAAAAAATATCGTGAAGGTTTTGAAAGACATTACTGTTAATAATGGCATGATGAAAGTGAGATCTGAAGGCAAATTTAAGGAAGCTGGTGAGATTGCAAAGAAGGTAATTTATTTTGTCTTTTTCATTCATAGTTTTGAAACACATTTATCTGCTTTCTTTTTTGACTAAAAACACTTTATTCTATACAGAACTTCGAAAACATCGAACAATTTCAAACTCCAAAAGAAACTATAAAGGAAGTGGAACATGTCAAGTGTATGATGACTTACATAGTAGAATTATGTCTATTACTCGAGACGTAAATAATTTGTACAGTGAAGAAGCATCCATTGATGATAAGGTAGTTTTTACTCTTTAAAAAAATTACTAATAACTGTTTGATAGGATATTTTAGGAATAACTATCTTATTTGTTAAAATTATTAGCACTTGGTTAAAGAGATAAAAGATGAAATCAAAAAAATTAGAAGAAATGCAAATACAGCGTGGAAAAAAATTGTCAATGGCGAGGCCATATTTCCCCGCTAATGCTGATGTAAAGAATTTGGAAAATAAATTTGCAAGCTTGCACAAATCAACTATCATCGAAAAACTAGTACAAGAAAGGTATTTTAACATTTTAATTTTTTTTTTCTATATGTGGATGAGTTGTTGTGTATAAATTCATTATTATATTCATTTTTTGTTTTTTATATGTATATGAGTTGTACTGGATTCATTTTTATTATGTCATGTTTTTGTAGCATTTAATCGTAGATTCAAACATAGATTCGTATTTTTTGTTAATATATATTTTGATCAGAAATAGATCCAATATTTTTTTCTCGATTCTTAGTTATTTCAAGTTTGGATTAGAGTATAAAAATAATTTAAACACGTTTTTGATTATGTGTAATTCACTTAACACATATAATAGCTTGAGCCTAAGTAAAAATAACATAATATTATTTTTGCATAACAACAGTTTTGAACCAGACTGGACTAAGTTGAGTAAACAAGATTGGAACAAAGTTGACATTCTAGGACAACCAAAATCTCTCAAACCTTTATTAAAATTGCAAAATAAAAAATTATTTTTAATTGAATTAACTTTAGAAGGAAGAATCATTAAGCTTGATTTTGACAGGGATCCTGGAGATTTTTGGGATAAAGAAAAAGGTACAATTGATGTCTTAAATCATGATAGACCAAAAATAGAGCATAAATTGGATGAGTTACATAGGTCACCATTTCGTGAGCATGTGAAGAGAACATTTGGAATTAGCTGAATAGAAATAATGAAGACCCAATGTAAATATTAATTACGAAAGTAGCACTAATGTATTAATTATGACAAGAAAATAAATTATAATTAACATTTCCATTCATGATATGAATGCAGGCAAGAAGTCTTCTCTTAGAACTACAGTACCTATAGAAAACATGAACTCCAGACTTTACAGCCCAACAGAAAATTGTTTAGTGGTGTTTTGGATGCATATGCATTTATACTAAATTGTATGATCCCGTAATTTTTAGAATAATAATAATAGGATATTGAAAAAAATATTAAAATTTGATTAAGATTAGGATTTAAAATTGAATTAGAATAACGGGTCTAAAATTTGGATCATATTCTAATATGGAAAACTTGTAGGTTAAGATATAGGGTTTTGTATCGTTATAAAGACACCATATTCGTCTTCCTCGTTATCGAAATTCAGTGATTATGGACTTTTCGAAAAGCTCTTTTCGTTATTAACAACTTTCATGTTTCGTGTTTTCCAAGAAAACGTCATTTAGAGGGTCAAAAGCGATAATTTCAGATCTGGTCAGATTTTGAGGTAAGTTTTCGATCGATCTTACTAGTGTTTTCAAAATCGTGTGTTATGTGTATATATTTGATCATAAAAACTTGGTCTAAGTGATAATATATTTGAAAGTATTATGTGTTATAAAATATGTATTGATGTATATGTGTGTTGTCTCAACGATAATTTTGGATCTCTGATTTGTGCCATGGTTTGTGAAAATATCGAATATGAACTTAGGACCGTAGTCACCGGATTGTAGTGACAGTCTTGTGAAAATTTAGGACCGTTATCACCGGGTTGTAGTGGTCATGGCATGAGTTATGGAATTTAAATTATTGTTTTTTATGTGTTATGTGTATCGTATGTATCGAATAAGAATAAGAATAAGAATATGTATCGAAAGTGTTTGTTTCGTATATCGTATCATATCAAATGTCGTATTTTGTTATATGTGTATGTGTTACTTGACATTCTAGTTGGATCGATTATTTTCTTGCTGGGCTGTATACCTCATTACTTACAATTTCAGGTTTTGCCTAAGAGTTCGAGTTGGATAGCATTGGAGTTCGAGGACTTAGAATTGGAGCAGATTGACTTTTGGACTTCGTTAGCTGCGCTTTTGTAGTAGTCACCTCTGTAATAGAATTTTGGATTAGTAAATTGGATTTTGTTTAAGTTTTCGATTTAAAATTAATGGTCTGGAAGTGCGGATTATAATATAAATGTAGAAGAGAAAAATATTTATCATCGACTCTCCTCACAGATTTTTCTGCATCACGTATAATACGGTACACAAAAAGAACTTAGAGTATCTATATAATATATTCTCTCTTTGTATATTTCTGAAAAAAATAATAGTTAGCACTTCTACATATACTTTATCAACAGGTTAGTGCACTAAATGGGATAAATGAACTTAATCATCATGATGCTTTACAACATGTTCAATATAAGAGGTTTCATTCAAATTTGGATTCAATTCTTGTAAATCATTTGGTTGACATAAATGATGTTGATATTGTTGGGTTTAAACCCAATATGCGGTATGAGCTTGGTGATACAAGACATAGTTGGATTGGGTAATAATTATATGTGTTGACAATTATTATCATAACGGGATTGGTAATAATTGTATGGGTAGACAATTATGTCTTGTTGGCTAAGTTTTTTATGGTTATATATACATAATCATGTTATTGTTTTGATGTATGCTTAAGAGATGTAGTGGTCTTAGGTATCGTGCTGGAGATGCTTGAGCATTGGTTGGCTCAAGTATCAGTTTGGGACACCATTGAGGTGTTATGTATTGATGTATTATTGATAATTATTTTGATTAATAATACAAGTTGGGACGTGGGTTCTCCACGTTAAATATATTGTCATGTGTTTGTGTGTGTACTCTGTATTGGTAGAATTGAATCTCGAATATGTGTGTGTGTTTCCTCCTAACAAGTGGTATCAGAGCCAGGTTCGAGGTTCGTGATGAATTGGATTGGAAGAACGTTCAAGGTTCAATTGGTATAGTGGAGTACGTTGATGGATTTGTTGTCAAAGTTACGTGCTGTAAGGCGGTTGACTTACACCGTGGATCAATTCGTTCAGACTCGATGTGGAAGATGGAAGAGATCATTGCAATAGTTTCAATGGTTTGATGGTTGATCGACCAGGTGAAAAAATTTTGGATGATGTTGTTGTTCTACTTCAAAAGAGGATGAAGGATTATGAAAGCAAGGATCGGGTGACTCAATGATGAAAGGAGGCACTCATGGTTGATGCACGTGATTTTGTGGATGGATATGCCGTTCTAATGAAGATCGGTATTTTGGAGTTATTGAAGGTCATTATACGGGTCTTAGTGATTATCAAAAGTTGGAAGAACGAGATGAAGAGATTCTTGTTCGAGGGGAAGCATTGGCAAACGGATGTTGATGGCTTGAAGGTAACCGTTAATTTGGTTGTGAAATTGTATTGGGTTCAAGGGGAGGATTGTTGGGTTTAAACCCAATATGCGGTATGAGCTTGGTGATACAAGACATAATTGGATTGGGTAATAATTGTATGTGTTGACAATTATTATCATAATGGGATTTGTAATAATTTTATGGGTAGAAAAATTATTATTATAATCATATTAGGTATATCTTATTGGCTAATTTTGTTATGGCTATATATACATAATCATGTTATTGTTTTGACGTATGCTTAAGAGATGTAGTGGTCTTAGGTATCGTGCGGGAGATGCTTGAGCATTGGTTGGCTCAAGTATCAGTTTGGGACACCACTGAGGTGTTATGTATTGATGTATTATTGATAATTATTTTGAATATTAATACAAGTTGGGATGTGGGTTTTCCACGTCAAATATATTGTTGTGTGTTTGTGTGCGTACTCTATATTGGTAGAATTGAATCTCGAATATGTGTGTGTGTTTCCTCCTAACAGATATGATATTGGATCTTAAATTAAAAGTCTAGCAAGTTTTGATTCTTATTTTTCATATTTTGGTTATATATTAAATTTATGAATCATATGTAGGTATTTTTCTCGATTCACTATTTCGATCATTTCTATGTCATCTGCTTTAACTTGAAAAACCCAGCAGTGGAGATTTTGGATAATAGCCACATTGGAGGGAGCACTACTACGATTTATGACGGACTTCCAGAAATTCTGGTAATTCTCACTTTTCATTATATACTGTGGAGTTTTTTTTATTCATCATATGGAGACATACAAAGACAATGTGTGCGTAATTGGGAATCAAAACTATCAATGGAAGGGGTAAAAAATGTGAACTTTACTACTCAAACTTGTCTCGTAATCCATCTCTTGTATTAGTTATTGATGCAGAACTTAATATTTGAAATATTATAATAGACTAGATGTCTCTATTTTCAGTAATTGGTTATAATGATAGTTTTAATAAAACAAATAGTGTTAGCCTTTCAGAATGGTCTAAGATTAAAGTTAGTTAAACTAACTAAATTCACCTTGTTTGGTTTTTAATAATATACTAAATTTTGGGGTAAGCGTGTTAGGTTTTCAATGCATAAGGATTGCATAATCATTTTGTTAATAATTTTAACCTTTTATCCTTGCATCCAAGTCAGGATAGGCAATTAATGAGGGCTAGACAGCTCTATGCTTACAAGATTATATCATCGCCTTCGAATTCTTTACGAAAGAAGAATGAAGATGAATTAGGATTGAAGTTGTCCATGTAATCACTGTTGTCAAAGGATTTTCAAACCTTTATCCATTCCAACCAAGTTCTATGGGAACCACTTAAACTAAGGATTGTAAAACTATTATGTATCTCCTTGACTTAATGTTTGTTTAAGATTATACAATGATTGTGTAACTTCATATGTCATTGTTGGCAAAGGATTGTCAACTGCTGGTTTTATCTATGTTTTACTGCCTTTGATTGAGACTGTTTATATTTGTTGATCGAGGCAAATGAGATTTTGGTATATATGTTTTTAGGGCTAATCAATGTGTTTATAAGTTGTACATTTGTGAAAATTATTTTTGCTATATTGGTAGTATATGTAAGGCGCTGACTGTCCATTAACAAGTTGAAGGACTAACATGCTATGGTACTAGATAACTTAAAAAAAATATAAAGTATACTGCAATTTTGGTATAAAGATGGTTAATGCAATCTCAGTATAAAGATGATGATATATTCAATTTCTATTGATGAATTATATTTTAAAAAAGAGGTTGTAACTTGATTTATATTCAATTTCTTGCTAGATTCGATATTAGATTCATAAAATATGACAGAAATTGAGAGAACTAATTAATTAATTATACAAAGAATTCATTTTCAACAAAAAGAAATTTTAAAAATTAGATTTACAATAACTTCCGACCTTTTTTTCCTTATTGGTAAGAAATGAGGGGTTGTGACTATATCACTCCATGTAGTCTTCAATGTGATCATCTTCTCCATTGGAAGGTTCTCCAATTTGATCTAAAAGTTGGTTCTCCTGCTGTCTTTTTTTAGACAGTTACGTGAGTCATGTTATAACATTTCGTTACAAGTTTCACACAGCCTCTTCACTCTATTACTACCATCACAGCTCTTCTCTGCAGGGCCAAATATTCTAAACTGACTAACTTTGTTGTTGCTCTGAAGAGGAGGATAAACAATAATTACAGTGGAAGGTTTCAAGCCAAACATATTTACAATGATATCTTTTTTACTGAGTTGGGGATTCTTCACCATCTATCTAGCTTTAACTCTTAAACGCTTCAAACCTGCAAGAGCCTGAAAGAGATGTGTCCTAAATCCAATCATGTATGATGATTTAGGAATAACTTTTATGTAATATGTTTTAATTTCATTGATATTAATAAAAGACTTATTTTGGTTTTATTGCGGGCTTTATCTATTTAAGTGTTTAAATAAGATATACCATAGTTTAGAGTAAAGCTTTTTATGGATTATGATGAGATTATAATAATGAGACCTAAAAGATGATAACTCTAAACTTAAATAGTTCCTGGTCGTAGGATTACTAACTGGTAATTAATAATCCGCAAAGATCGGTACATACTATGCTTGCTTCATTATGAAGGATGTCTGTTCTCATAGATATTTGTGTGGTGACACTATAGCTAGTATGTAGGTGCTTATTATAGAATAAGTTCACTAAATATAACTCACACAGCTGAACAACTGATGGAGTTCACTCACGTGTCAGCAGTTGTTCACATAGTGATAGTTGTACAAGTATCCTTAGACTTGAGGTCATCATAGTCATCTTGTGTACACTGAACTATGCTTTGTTTTAGTTCTTAGTCTCAAGGGATAATTATAAGGGCTCTACTGGGTATAGGAATTTGTACACGAAGATAGTGTATGATCAATAAAGGATCTACCCCTTCCAGTATAGGAAGAGAATGTTCAATGCTGATCCACTTATGTTAGTTCAGGAATCTCTGGCCAGAGTGAATGAAATTATAAAGGAGTTTCTAATTTACATTAAATAGAACTAAGCATAGTGAATGGGAAAACAAGTGATTAAATAAGATAGGCTTGACACGAGTTCCATGTCTTGTATTTAATCGTGACATTGCAGGGTAGAAGGAATTGATTGTACGGTAACTACTCACTGAATAGGTTCTTGGTATTCTAAGTAGTGAATTCGTATTATCCGGATAGTCGCGATATGCTGAGAAGTATCCCTCACGATGTAGAATAAATATGATTAATTTATTAATTAATCATATTTAATGAATTAGAGAATTTATATAAATAATGATAAAATAGTTTTATTATTATTTATTTCTACTATCGGCTTAATATTGAACCTACAGGGTCACACCATAAAAGAGAATGATTTAATTGTGGGGGAATTAATTAATAATGGTTGGTAATTATTTATTTATGAAATAAATAATTAATTAGCAGATTTAATAATTTATTAAATGAGATTTTATTAATTCTTAATATTATTAATTAAGAATTTAATTTTGGAAATTAAATCAAGTGAGAGAATTATTTTTCTAAAGTGTTTAGAAAATGGATTAATGATTAAAAGGTGTTTTAATTATTAGTTAATTGGTTAATAAGAATAATCAATTAAAGGGTTAATAATAATAATAATATTTTATGGAAAATTTTCAGCTGAAAATTTTGCCTATAAATATACTATTATGAACCCTATTTGCCTCAACCCAAATAATTAACCCTAATTTTAAAGTAGAACAAGAGGGAGGCGACTAATTCTCTCAACCTCTTCCTCCTCCATCACATTGTACTCTTGGTGGATACCGGTGGAGTGCTTCACACTTGAGGAGCAGCTGCTAGGGATTTCCGTTCATCGTTCTTGGATCTCTATTAAAGACCTCCATCTTTCCATTAACGTAAAGTCTATTAAGGTAAACATACTGAACTACGAATTAAATATTATTTTTCGCATGGATCATGCGGAGGGTTTCGGTTTTTTTAAAGATTTAAATTTACGTTTTCGTTGCGTTTATGTGCTAAAAATCCTTCAATGGCATCAGAGCTACTTGCGAAAAGTTTTTAATTCGTTTATGTGTTTAACTGTTTTCGATATATGAGCATGTACGTGATTTGCCATGATTTGATGTTGATATAATATGCTTATATATGTATGGTTTTGAATATATGATATTCATGTGAGTTGTATAATCATAAGATGATTATGTAATCTGTATATATACTGATATATACATGATTTATGTTTGTTCTAATTATGAGAATCATATTAGATACGGATTCTGAATTGTTTGCTGCAGATTTGCTGAAATCTGGGTCTGGTGTCCGATTTACGCAAACGAATACCCTATTCCATAGGTAAACGAGCGTCTGAACAAAACTGATAGCTAAAGCTATCAACGACTCGTCTATAAGGCGTTTGACGTCGTTTACTGCCCGTAAACAGTGATTCTTGTTTTTCTGATTTTTCTGATTTTTATCATTTTTTTATGATTAGATCATGGATAATATGATATGTTAAGATCAGATTATGTGTTGTATGAGCATGGTGGATGGTTATGGCCTTTCGACCTTAGTGTAATGGTTTTGGTTTTGGTTTTAAATACGACTTGCATGTCGTCAATCTTTGTAATCATAAATCTCGAATGTAACTCGAGTTATTCTTGTAAATTCATTAGATTAGTTTTACTTTCAATCTATGTAATGTAATTGAAGACTCAAGAAGGCTATCCAATGGAGGTGATACAAAGAAGAAGACGAGGCATACAAGAAGTCTAAACATAGAAGAAGGCTTATGTAATAAGTAGTTGTATTTATTTCCATCACCATATTAGATTGACCTTGATCTTTATCATGAGCTTGATAAAGATCACATAGGATGGGGCAATAACCAAACACATTTACTTTATTGCACTTTACATTTACTTGTTTATTTAATTTTATATATGAGATATATGCCTATGTTTACCATGAGATGATAGATTTAGGTGAACTTAAATCAATATAAGGCGTGCTCTAGAAAATCTAGAATAGGAATCGTTTCTTGCCTTAACAATAATATTATGAATACAATCATGAGATTCTTGTGTTTATGAAACACGTAATTAAATATGAATTTGCAATATTGAAAGAAAGGATGATTCTGTCAAAAGCAGATTTCTATCTGTAAGAAAGGGGTATTAAGTGACGCCTCTTGACAATGCTCCCCCCGATCTGGGAATCATCTGATTATCGATTATTGATTTGAAATATTTAATTTAAAAGGAAGAATCTCTTTATAATATGATTATGATTGTAACATAATATAATCCCTCTAAAATTAAATAATATCAAGTAGTAATTGGCCAATGACACAACGGGCTTGTGTCAGTCATAGCCTTCCAACATGGTAGAAAGTGGTTCTTATTTTTAAATCATTATCATTTCGTGCTACAGCCGAGGGCTTTGATTTCGAAATAAGAAATACTTGTCTATTACATAGAGATGTGTACATTGAATTAGAATCTAAAGGTCATTACGTGCTACAGCCGTGGGCCGTTGGAGACTGATTCAATTGTACAAAATGTTGGGTTAGACTTGACTTAGAATATTAAGTTTGTCGTGCTACAGTCGTGACTCAATTATTCAAGAGGCTAAAGTTTTATTAGGGAATAACATAAGATGTAATTGACAAGAGTTGTCTGCCTAATGAACAGCACATGACGTTTCGTGCTACAGCCGAGGTTGTGTGATGGAATGTAGGATCTCTATTCCTACTAGCATTATGAATGCTTAATTTTCACTTAGGGGTTGTATAAATTAGATAAACTAATGGGAGCCACTTATGAATAAAGACCCGATTCATATAGTGTCTTGAAATAAAATTGAATATTTGCTAAGTGTTGTTATGTGTTCATCATTTACAGATTTACTATATTCGTTATGTCTTCTGCACTATCACTCCGGAGTATACTAGATGCTCACAAGTTGACTGGTCCTAATTTAGCTGATTGGCTTCGAAACTTGAGAATTGTTCTCAGGGTTGAGAAGCTGGAAATGTGATTGACTCACCTAAGCCTACTGAACCTGCTAGCGATGCACATAATGATGAACATGTTGTGTATCGTAAGTGGATAGATGATGCAAATGTTGCTCAATGCATCATGCTAGCTTTCATGAACATTGAGCTACAGAAGCAACATGAGCATATGGATGCTCACACTATCCTTATGCATCTACAAGAGTTGTATGATGTGGCAGGGAGGACAGCTCGATATGAGATATCGAATGAACTGTTCGGTTGTAGGATGTCTGAGGGATCATCTTTGAATGACCATGTACTTAAGATGATCAATTTGATTGAACGTCTTGGACAACTTGGTTTTGCCATGGATGGGGAGCTGAGCCAAGACTTGGTCTTGCAATCACTTCCGAGTTCATTCTCACAGTTTGTTGTGAACTTTCACATGAATAAGCTGGATGTCAGCCTGCCTGAACTCCACAACATGTTGAAGACTGCGGAATCGAATTTTCCCCCTAAGAAGAGTTATGTCCTTCTAATTGGTGAAGGTTCCAATCCTAAGAAAAGGAAGAAGAACCCTTCCAAGAAGAAGAAAGTAGGTGAGAAAAAGCCGGTTCAACCAAAAGCTGAAGACCCCAAGAGCAAAGTTGTTTGCTTTCACTGTAACAAGGTGGGGCACTGGAAGAGGAACTGCAAGGTTTACCTTTGAAGAAGAAGAAGGGTAGTGAGACTACCGCTTCTGATTCAGGCATGTTCATGATCAAAGTTAATATGTCACTAGGTCAAATTTCTACTTGGGTATTAGATACCGCATGTGGTTCTCATATTTGCAATTCGTTGCAAGGACTAAAGGGAAGTAGGACTCTTGAAAAAGATGAGGTGATTCTACGTATGGGCAATGGAGCAAGGGTTGTGGCCATATCTGTAGGATCATTTAGTCTACATATGCCTACGGTCAAGACTATTATTTTGAATAATTGTTATTAAGTTCCCTCTATTGTGAGAAATATTGTTTCTATTCCTATGTTGGATTTGGATGGTTTTTCATTTATTATTAAGAATAATGAATGTTCTATCCTTAGAGATAATGTTCTTTATGGATGTGGTATTTTAAATAATGGTCTGTATGTATGTAACGTAGAGCATGATTTACTTCAGATTGAACAAACTAATAAAAGAAAACGAGATGATGAAAATCTGACCTATTTATGGCACTGTAGGCTAGGTCATATTAGTGAAAATAGACTGCGGACATTGCATAAGGAAGGGTTACTTGACCCCTTTGATTTTGAATCATATCCTACATACGAGTCTTGTCTATTGGGTAAAATGACCAAATCTCCATTTAGTGGACATGGAGAGAGGGATGCAGATTTGCTAGGATTGGTACACACAGATGTATGTGGACCAATGTCTACGCAAGCCATGGGTGGATTTTCGTACTTCATTACTTTCATAGATGATAGATCTAGATTCGGATATGTGTATTTGATGAAACACAAGTCTGAAGCCTTTCAAAAGTTCAAAGAATATAAACATGAAGTGGAGAAACAAACCAAACACAGTATTATAACTCTTCGATCAGATCGAGGTGGTGAATACTTGAATGGAGAGTTTCTAGATTATCTCAAAGAAAATGGTATAGTCTCCCAGTGGACTCCTTCAGATGTTAAATGGGGTATCTGAAAGGAGAAATCGAACTTTGTTAGACATGGTTCGATCCATGATGAGCTATGCGAATCTTCCAGTATTCCTATGGGGTTATGCATTGGAAACCTCAGCATATTTACTGAATAAGGTGCCTTCCAAATCTGTTCCTCAAACTCCTTATGAGATATGGAAAGAAAGGAAACCGAGTCTTAAACACGTTAAGATTTGGGGATGTCCAACTTATGTTAAAAAGGTTGACCCAGATAAGCTGGAATCTCGATCCGTAAAATGTAATTTTGTGGGATATCCTAAAGAGACTTTGGGGTATTACTTTTACACCGATCATCGGGTGTTTGTCTCCAGACATGCTACCTTCTTGGAAAAGGAGTTTATCCTTGAAGGAAATAGTGGGAGCAAAATTGAACTTGATGAAGTTCAAGAAGCACAAACTACTACGGATCAAATGGAAACACCTGTTCAGACTGAACAACCTTCTGTGGAACAGCCCATTCGTAGGACAGGGAGAGTGTCTCGCCAACCTGAGAGGTATTATGGCCTTGTCATTGAGAATGGCAATGAGTTGTCAATCATTGATGATGACGACCCTATGACCTATATTGAGGCTATGAGTAGTGTTGACTCAGAGAAATGGCATAGTGCCATGAAATCCGAAATGGAATCTATGTATACTAACCAAGTATGGACTCTGGTTGAGGCACCTGAAAGTGTTAAGCCTATTGGGTGCAAGTGGGTATACAAAAGAAATATTGGAGCAGATGGGCAGGTGGAGACCTATAAGGCCAGGCTCGTGGCAAAAGGATTCAGACAAAGGCAAGGGATTGACTTTGATGAAACTTTTTTTCCCGTAGCCCTGTTAAAATTAATTCGGATTTTGCTTGCGATTGCTGCTTACTACGACTATGAGATCTGCAAATGGACGTGAAAACGGCCTTCCTCAATAGGAAACTTGAAGAGGAAGTGTATATGACACAGCTAGAGGGTTTTCTTTCCAAGGGAAATGAACACCTAGTGTGTAAGCTGTTGCGAACCATATATGGTTTAAAGCAAGCTTCTCGTAGATGGAACATCCGTTTTAATGAGACAATCAAAGAGTTTGGTTTTATCAAAAACATAGATGAACCATGTGTCTACAAAAGGATTAGTGAGAGTGCGGTAACATTTCTTGTATTGTATTGAAAGAAGAGATGTCAAGAGAGTTGACACACATAACAACATAGCAGACCCACTCACAAAACCACTTTCTCAAAGTCACTTTGATCGTCATAAAGACAAGATGGGTATTAGATACCAGAGTGATTGGCTTTAGTACAAGTGGGAGATTGAAAGAGATGTGTCCTAAGTCCAATCATGTATGATGATTTAGGAATAACTTTTATGTAATCTGTTTTAATTTAATTGATATTAATAAAAGACTTGTTTTGGTTTTATTGCGGGCTTTATCTATTTAAGTGTTTAAATAAGATATACCATAGTTTAGAGTAAAGATTTTTATGGATTATGATGAGATCATAATAATGAGACCTAAAAGATGATAACTCTAAACTTAAATAGTTCCTGGTCGTAGGATTACTAACTGGTAATTAATAATCCGCAAAGATCGGTACATACTATGTTTGCTTCATTATGAAGGATGTCTGTTCTCATAGACATTTGTGTGGTGACACTATAGCTAGTATGTAGGTGCTTATTATAGAATAAGTTCACTGAACATGACTCACACAGCTGAACAACTGATGGAGTTCACTCACGTGTCAGCTGTTGTTCACATAGTGATAGTTGTACAAGTATCCTTCGACTTGAGGTCATCATAGTCATCTTGTGTACACTGAACTATGCTTTGGTTTAGTTCTTAGTCTCAAGGGACAATTATAAGGGCTCTACTGGGTACAGGAATTTGTACACGAAGATAGTGTATGATCAATAAAGGATCTACCCCTTCCAGTGTAGGAAGAGAATGTTCAATGCTGATCCACTTATGTTAGTTCAGAAATCTCTGGCCAGAGTGAATGAAATTAGAAAGGAGTTTCTAATTTACATTAAATAGAACTAAGCATAGTGAATGGGAAAACAAGTGATTAAATAAGATAGGCTTGACACAAGTTCCATGTCTTGTATTTAATCGTGACATTGCAGGGTAGAAGGAATTGATTGTACGGTAACTACTCACTGAATAGGTTCTTGGTATTCTAAGCAGTGAATTCGTATTATCCGGATAGTCGCGATATGCTGAGAAGTATCCCTCACGATGTAGAATAAATATGATTAATTTATTAATTAATCATATTTAATGAATTAGAGAATTTATATAAATAATGATAAAATAGTTTTATTATTATTTATTTCTACTACCGGCTTAATATTGAACCTACAGGGTCACACCATAAAGGAGAATGATTTAACGGTGGAGGAATTAATTAATAATGGCTGGTAATTATTTATTTATGAAATAAATAATTAATTAGCAGATTTAATAATTGATTAAATGAGATTTAATTAATTCTTAATATTATTAATTAAGAATTTAATTTTAGAAATTAAATCAAGTGAGAGAATTATTTTTCTAAAGTGTTTAGAAAAGGGATTAATGATTAAAAGGTGTTTTAATTATTAGTTAATTGGTTAATAAGAATAATCAATTAAAGGTTTAATAATAATAATATTTTATGGAAAATTTTCAGCTGAAAATTTTGCCTATAAATATACTATTATAAACCCTATTTTCCTCAACCCAAATAATTAACCCTGGAGCATTGACATCAAAAGAAACGTCACCAACGCAACCTTGAAACTCAAACCACATTTCTTTTGATATAGATTTACGTGTGTCCTCATCACTGCAACCAGTATCTTGAACAACCAAATCTATTGTTGAATACCTCTCAACTGTATTTTTCATCCAGCATTTTGAAAACAATTGTTGAGGAATCTGCTCAGTAGCACTAAGGCTCAAACAGTAAAAAATATGCCTACAAGGGTAGCCAACTCTAGTAAACAAGTTACAGCTACATAAAATATCATTTGTTGATAATGACAAATCAACCTGAAACACCTTATCTAGAACAAATTTGTCTTTGATCTTATATTTCTTCACATTCTCAACAATAAGTTGATTGTCCAATGACATATGATTACATACAGCCTTGATTTCCTTCCTAACCTAATAATATATATTTCTTGTATAATGTGAAGATGCATCTTTCTCAATTTGCATTTCAGTGATTGACTTAGAAATTTTACTATCTCTATTCCTTAATTCATAATATGAGTTACATTATTTCGCAATGGCACTTTCATAACACATATAGAACTCAGACAGGGTATCTCCTTTCTGTACAAAGTGGTTATATAAAATTTTGAACTCTCAAAAAGTAATGTGGTCCTAAATAAGCCACCCATTGATTTATTTATGAAGTAGGCAAGAATCCAAAAATGTCGCAACTCAGACATATCTTTTAACCATGGATGATCACTTAAATTGTATTCTTTCAAAACAGACTCCCAACCTTGTTCAAACTCTTCTGGAAGCAAGCTATTATTTTAAACAAATTTATTAAGTTTCTCCATGAACAAAGACTCTACACAAAAAATAACTCCAAGCTGCAACAAAAGAAAATATAAAAATTATATATTGCATTCTCCAAAACTATAAACTCAGTTTGCTCCATGCGGAAGATAAAATATAAAATGTGATTGGAACTATGAATCAGATAACCACAAAATATGTGACTAAAATACCATATTTTTCACATGCAAATATGAAAAATGATAACTCCGGTGAGATGCAAACACCTGCTCATTATATATAACCTCTACGATATAATAAAATAGACAAGAAAATCAATAATAGAGCATACGGCCCATCATGCATGATAAGATTACCTTGCTAGGAAATTTTTGAAGAATATGCCACATACAAAGTCGATGCATAGAGTCGGGGAATACTATTGGAATTACAGCCTTCATCGCAACACACTGATCTGTTATATTACATTTTGGTGGACGCTTCATTACTTCAAGAAACTTTTGGAAAACCCATGTAAAATTCTCAATATTCTCCTTATTGAGTAAAGCAGTCGTAAAAGTCACGATTTTCCAGTGATTATTGACACCAATAAAAGGTAAAAACTCCGTGTTATATTTGCATAAGAAAAGTGTTCCATTTTCAGCAAAACGGTCAATAACTGAATCTCTTGTAAACCCGTTAACTATGAAAAAACATATTATTTCTTTATTATGGTCAATGTAAAACCATACAAAAAGCTAAGTTTCAAACATAAAAGAAGGTAGACACAAAAGAGAGTTGGTCATTCTTTAAGTTTAAACTTACTTGTTTGTTCGATAAGTTGCGTCAAACGAAAGAACATCTCCAAAAACATCATAACTTCTCTGACCTTCCAAATCAGCCCAGAAAAGACGGGTCAGATAACCATTTGAATCTGTTTCATAATCATAAAAGAATGTGTTATCTAACGTTTCTTTTTTATCTTTAAACTTCTGAAGAATCAAATTGGCGTCATTCTTTCCGATGGAGATCTTGATGTCTCTCATCCAATTTTTAAAATCAATCGCAATCGCTCCAACATCAACATATGAGCCACGGAGTGATTTTAGAAAATTAAAAGCCCTTACAGGAACAGTATTAGAAGATGCAACATTAAATGCAAAATTCCTAAGAATGGCAGTCATACACCTATGTTAGATATTGAGTGTAATGAAATATAATACAGAGAGGGGTGAATGTATTTCTTGAATTTTAATACTCTTTTGAAAGTGTTTAGCTTAACTTGAACAAAGCAAATAAGAATTTGTAGAGACAAATTATTTGACAGTAAACACACAGAACAATATATCAAAAACTCACTTAATTGTACTAATCAAGTTTGTTTTACTACAAATCTGTGTTCTTAGAAATAAGAACTCAACTACAAATCTTAAGAGAGAATACAAGATTTTATAGATCTGTTTTTATTTTTTTACTTCTAAACTAAGGGCCCGTGCATGCTTTATAGAACAACAACACGGGTTTACAAAACTTGCAATAAAATGTACTAACACAGTTTCTAAAGCTATCTTGTCTATTTCCTTTTTTGGTGTTAGTAAATATGTGCAGAATCTTGTAGGTCTATGACCATCCTTTATCCTGTGAATCTTGACCCTTGATCTTGTATTCTTCAAACTGCTTTTGTAGTCTTTCCAATTCAGTGAATGAATTATTTGTAGACTGATAATCTTGAATCTTGAACTTGTCTGCATTCTGAATTATGAGATAGGTTGTCGAGGTCTTTTTTTGTCTTGTAGAGAAGTGACATATCGATAAGTGAAATGGCTTATCGATATCTCGAGTTCTCGACATATATAAATGACTTGTCGAGGTCTCTAGTTCTCGACATGTAAAATAGATTATCGACATCTCTAGTTTTCGATATAGGCTTTTGACTTGTCGACATCTTGAGTTCTCTACATAAGGATATTTGACTTGTTAATATCTCTAGATCTCTACATGAAGAAATGACTTATCGATATCTCCAATTCTCTACGTAAACATTTTGACTTGTCAATATCTGAGATCTCCACATGTAGGTTGACTTCTCGATATCTCATGGGACTTCTCGATAAGTCATTTTGGACTTCTCGATATCACTTGATCTGTGACTTATCGATATCTGACTTAGAACATTTTTCCTAGAACGGTTTTATTTAAATCCAAGCTGCTACATTTCTCTCTGAGGCATTCAGGATTTGATCTTCTTCCAGAGTTTATTCCTTAGCTTGAAGGTTGTTAATAGAATAATCCCACAGTCTAATCTACTAAACATTTTTACAGACTCAAGGAATACAATTACAGAATACAAATATAGATTATCATACAACTTAACCTTAGGGCTGTCAATATGACTTAGTCTTGTTATATACATACATGTCTTGCACAACAACCTATTAACACGAAGAAATGGATTTTCTGAATCAATAGCAAGAGGATGGTTGTGATCGTCTTCAAAACGGGAAACCTCATAACCAATCAAACAAATCTTCAGTTGAAGTTTTTCCCTACACTCACATTTACCTGAAATGGTTCGCCTTTTTTTAACAGGTCCCACTGTATTATCAGATACACGAGAAGCCTTTGATTTAACAACATCAACATCATCATCTCAAGTAGAAGAATTATCTACCAAATCAGCTTTTGAGCATATAAAGTACTTGGATAAAACCACTTCATTTCTTGTTTTCAATGTGCAACGACGAACACTGTATCCGGAGAATCCAGCATGCTTATTGTAACAACTGAAGGCATCATCAATACTAGCAAATACCTAACCAACATAAGGTTTTGTTGGACTATCACCAATTCAGGATTGATTGCCGCCACCGAATAGTTTTTCAAATTCATCATCGAGTGGTATCTCCAACAAGCATCATCGTCGACATTAGCAACTGTATTACTGTCATTTACTGCATATATAGGACCACATGTTATATTTGAATCTAACTATTAACCACAACACAAAAGGCTACATACTACAAAAGTCATTTAAATTATTAATTAAGTTAGTTTATGAAATTTGTAATGTCTAAAAATACAAATGAAATGATCAACATATGAATCTCGAATTAACATAATAATCTCGAAAATAGTATACATAAAAGAAAATTTTAAATAAAATAAAATTGTAAGCAAAATGAAACATAAATTTGTAAAATATGGTTTATATGCTATGGTGACATGATATAAAACTTTATAATGAATCAGGAAGCAAGTCATTACTTTTAACAATGAATAACATGATATAAAGAAGTTACCTCATAGATTAAACATGAATCTGTATATGAATATAAAAAGTTAAGCAACCGGATTAAACAAGAATCTTTATATGAATCTAAAATACTAAGCAACTAGATAAAAAAACGAATCTATATATGAACCTAAAAAGCTTAGCAAGTAGCTAAAACAAACATCTATACATGAATCTAAAACATAAGGTGCACAACATTAAAAATACAAAAACTATGAATTGTATAAAGTACGAATCCATATATGAATCAAAAACTACGAAATACATGAACAAAACACAATTTTGAATAAAAAAAAATGAAAAACCTAAAAAAATATTGATGTTGCGAGCAACTAGGAACAAATCATAATCAAAGAACTATTAAAGAATCGAAAGATAAACAAGAATTGAGTTTATATCATACCTGGAGATGAATCCATTGTAGTAACAAGTAATCGAACAAGTATTGATTGATTTTTCATCAATGACTGAACAAAACGAATTAAAAACTGTGAAAACAATCAAAAATCGCTCGATCTTTAACAAGAATTAGTTTAATTCGAAGAATAGATTACACAAAATCTACAGATATGGTGACTTGTTTGTATATGTATAAGCAGTATAGCTCTGAGAAGTCGATGTCAGTTAGAAAACAAATATAAAAATAGTTTGACTTGATCTCAGTCGTAGATATAAAAATATAATTTTGCAATGTTTTACTTGTGAAATATATAGGATTTGCAGGAGTATCGTTAAAATAATAATATTTGCAAAACATGATTAACAAAATAATATTCTTTGCGATGTCTTACGTGATATATAATTTGTTGAACATATATGGACTCCATAACTTTAATGAAATAGTGAACTCCATATACTTTACTCATATATAACCTTGTGATCTCTGTTATAGAAATCGATCAATTTTTAAAAATTGTCGATAAATGGATTAAAAATATTTGACTGATTCGCTAAATTCTCGGTAAATCGACGATAAATCATCCATTTTTTCAAAAATCATTCGTTAAAATTATAAATTGATACCTCAATCGTATCGTACTGATTTTTGAAGTCTATAACCATGTGTGATACACAATAAAATTTTATTTCTCTAACAAATAGTATATTTTGAATAATTGAACAATGAGGAACTAAAATTACCCTAAAAAGAAAAGTACATAACATAGCAAACATACAAGGGTCTATAAATAAAAATGAAAAACATTTGGGGGAAATTGCGAAAGAATGTTAAAAATAACATATAACATATTTTTGAGCAAATGATTGAAAATACCCGGTAGATGGCTGAAATACCGTTTGGGATACGCGGGATACGCATTTGTCAATTGGGTATTATATTTTGTACTAGATACGTATTTGTTAAATCGGTATCAAAAAAATTTATGATACGCATTTGATAGTTGGTTATCTTAAATGTAATACCCAAATTGTGAATGTCTATCCTTTGTAATTTTGTGAAATATCCAATTTAAAAATGCGTATTATCGTTATTTAATTAAAAAATACGTAATTCAATAATTTCAAAATGGGTATTTTAATGAACATTCGAAAAATGGGTATTTTTGGGCAAAAAATTGCTGTATTATTACTAGGTTAGGTAGTAAATTAACAAATTGCTCTTTACAACACTGATTTGGTTCTGCCTGTAAGTCAAGCTTTGTAGAAACAAAATGGCGAGCTCTATGCATCGAATTGTGAGCCACGCGCGCTGTGCGCATCGAACCAATGTGTTGCAGTTATCGAAACACTTCTCTACATCTGAATCTTTAGTTGAATACAAACCTGGTGAGATCGGTACTGTTTCTGGTATTCCAGACGAGCATCTTGTAAGAAAGGTATCATCTTTTTTATTTTTTCTCTTTAATTTTACATCAGATTGTTTCTTTTTGTTGTTTTCTTTTGTGGGTATGTTGTAGATTTTGTTATTGATTGGTATTTTGTAAATTAGGGTTTTGTGTTTGAGTAATTATGCCTAATCTTGTGTTGTTATAATGGGTGCTCAATTAAGAAATGTAATTTGATTTTTGGGGAGTTGACTGGTTTTGTTATGCACTGATTTATTAGAAATTAGGGTTTTTAAAAATGAGTAATTATGCCCAATTTTTTGCATTATTGTAATTGGGTGCTCAATTAAGAAATGTAATTTGATTAGGGGGATGGGTTTTTTTTTACTGAAATATGGATTGTGTAAAAGCTTTGCTGGGTACTGGTTGTTTTCCTGTGTCATTTTCAATTGCATTTTACTACTATTTTGGGGATTTTTGTTTTTCGTGTTTAAGATTTGGAATAGAAGTTTTATCATCTTAATGTGTTTCTGATGACATATTCTATTCCACTATGATTTTATATCATATTTATAGACCTTGAAAGTGTGGATTTTGGAATTGGATATTGATGCCGCAGTTACGCGTTGCATTTTTTTGTATAAAGTACTTTTATGCCATTGTAAAGTAGTTTCTTAAGTATACTTTGGATTTGAATTTGAGATTTTGATGTAATTGTACTTGGACCATAAGCTATATTGTACTGCCTTTTTCTTTATTAGAGTTTCGCTAGATCAATTGGTGTTGGGGAATTTTTTTAACTTAAGCTTTTCTGTTTCTCTGATGTTTTGTTATCTTTGAGAGTGTTGCACATGCACTGATGCACGCAGCACGCATAACATATAGTATGCAATCTTAACATTTTTTCCTACTTGCTTGATAGGTTGTAATATATTCACCTGCTAGAACTGCTTCTCAGCAAGGATCAGGAAAAACTGGAAAGTGGAAAATTAATTTTGTCTCGACCCAAAAGTAAAATTATCTCCCACTATTATTTATCCATTCTATCATTGAATTTGAATTTGCTAAATCCAAGCTATGGATCTACACCTGCATTTGAACTTTGGGATGTATTTAATTTGAACGTTTAATAGCAGTGTAATATATCTACCTCTACATCTCTCTTCAACTCCTAATAAAGTTGAAATGTCTCTACCCTACCGTTGAGCATTTAAGTTACTATCGCAAAACATGTAAACTTCTCTTGCAGGCACTTAGGCATTTTTTGTTATATAAATAAAGTAAACAAGATTTATTTGGACTGTAGAACCTGATTTGGACCTCTTAAGCTAAAAAGGCCTTAAAGCTTGTAGTCTTTCTGTTGTCATTTCAAACTTGTCCAATTAGCATAATAGGAACAAGGGGTTATGCAAGTTTCTTTCTGCTAATATCTTAATGTGTAGAGCTATGTTCGGACTTGATGAAAGTGTCCAAGTGTAAGACTGGGCAAAAAAAATTCCCTGTAATGAAGTGTCAAGTATCCATACCTATGTCCGAGTTTTGAGTGTCCAACCTCTCTACCATAGTGTGAAGTATCCATACCTATGTCCGAGTGTTGATTGTCCAACCTCTCTACCATGGGTGAAAAAAAGAGTCTAGTTTACATATCAGTAGAGAACTTTTGCTATGGACGCTGTTAGCCTTTAGAGCCAGTCTGTCCCTTACTGTCCATATAAAGATCAAAACACGTAACAGCTGGGGTTTTCCTGAAGAAATTTATTGGCCAGCGGATTTTACAGAGCACAAGGGTCAGCTGAGGTTCACATGCAGTACTTGTTGAAAGACATATTGCACTTCTCATGTAGAAAAGCAGCTTTATATCAGCATACACATCCATTACCTGTTTCTCAATCGAATCTAAATAATCTAATAATATTTTATTCGGACAACCCTAATTAGCTTTGTAAGCATATTATTTGCTAAATATTTTGTCAGAAGTGCTCAAATTTGTCAAAGTAGTTTGTGATTGATGTATTTTTTCTGTGGCATCCGCAGATGGGAAAATCCTTTGATGGGCTGGACATCTAGTGGAGACCCCTACTCCCATGTAGGTGAATCTGCGCTGAATTTCGACAGTGAAGATGCTGCGAAATCATTTGCAGAAAGGCATGGCTGGGAATATGCGGTAAAGCTAATTGGGATTCTGTTTTATATTGTTCTTCTTAAGGACATAAGCTAGGCTCCTATTTTTGGTGCGGATGTGCCAGTGTGCCAGGATGTCATTTAGTTGATGACATGTGATGGTGGGTCTATGTAATCTTGTACTCTTGTCTTGCCTCTTTTAATTGACTTTCTTATTTGCAGGTTAAGAAGCGTCAAACACCTCTATTAAAGGTTCGAAATATCTTTCTACCAAGTTTTACATCTTTGTTAATAGCTGGGAAAGGCAATAAAAGAAAGCATTTGTTGTTTATTTCATGATTTAAGCTCATTTAAGGGATGATACAGTTTAGAATTAAGATTTTTGGGATTCTGGAATGATTTTTTTATAAATCTAGCCTTTGTGATTGGCTGCTTTATGACACCTGATTTCATATAGTTGTCTATGTCATTCATATATGAGAATGCTTCTGTTCCCATATTACATGTCCCTTTTGAAAAAATTACACATATTAAGAAAAATATTAGTTGGATAAGGCTTTACACCAAATACCCTTATTTAATGCATTGAAAAACGAGAATTGAGCTAAGTTTTAAAAAGGCAAATCTTGGGAACAATACAGTTAAACCTCTTTAAAGTAATAGCGTCGGGACCAAGAAAAAATATTACTTTAGCGAGTTTATTACTTTACCGGGAGTAAAAATACACTGTGTCCATTATGCTGGGACCGGAGAAAAATATTATTTTAGCGAGGTTATTACTTTATTGATTATTATTTCATCGAGGTTTAACTGTAAATATAGGGATTGTTTTGGAAAATTACCCTTAAATTTGTATTGAAACAAGAGATGGACAAGTAATTTGGGACAAATTTTTTTTCCAAAAGGGACATCTAAATTGGGACGGAGGGAGTATTTCTTAAGAGTTGATTGCTGCTTATTATTTTTTATTGTCATCTTTAGCAAGAGAATCATTGTAAATTTTTTTACAACCAACTGATGAGGGGTCGGATCATTCTTTCTTTATGCTTTTTTTTGGTTTTTTACTAAGTTTTATTTCCTTACGGTTGCAGATTAAGACATATGCAGAAAACTTCAAGTGGAAGGGCCTTCCTGAAACACAATAAAAATAATGCCACTGTTGTTCTGTTGTGTATTGTATTTTAATTTTTTAGACAAAGAAAACGTAAGAATGCTAGCATTGGGATATATTCCATGCCTTTTCTGCATGATTGTATTTGTGATCTGTATGAGAAAACTTGTCATGGAGCACTCTCTATCTTGTAATAATTCAAACACTTGCCTGGGGCTGAGATGAACATTTCTATTCGGTGAATGATTTTCTCTTCATGTATTTGAGTTCCTTCTGATGTACTTCAGATATCTTCTATTTGAGCGATTCGTCTATGACTTTTTGTGAGTGCAAGTTAGCGTACAATCTATCAAAATTCCAAGATCCCGTGTTAGTCTATTAGGATCTGAATGCTGCAAGGCATGAGGCTACAAATACGGCCATTATTGCTTTTCCCACAAAATGTTTTACGCGCTACTCTGAAGCAGATGATAATAAATGAGTAAACAGAATCTCATATTCATCTTGGGTTCATTCCCTGAGATGAAATGTAGCTGAAAAGTACAGGAGTTCTCTTTTGCATGTATGTGGATAATGAATGAGTCAACAGAATCTCATATTCATCTGTGGTTCATTCCCTGTTATTAACTCTCCTGTCATTTAAACTTCTTTTCTTGCTTGATCTTCTGACTGACTTTTAGGAAGGCTGGTAACAAGCACAGAATTCGATTAGTCATTTGAAACTTGAAGGATCACCAAAAAAGCTAAACGACTCTTCATATCAGCAGCAATTTTATATATAGAGAGGGAGGCACTTGTATCAATCACTTCTTTCACTGTAAAAATCATACATAAAACTATTCATATAGTATCTGATAACTGAAATGTCAGCCTCAAAAATTGAAATTCCATTGAAAGTGTTGATTCATAAACAAGAGGAAAGAGTAGTACTTGCGGAAACAAACAGTGATTTTGTTGATATTCTGTTCAGTTTCCTCACGTTGCCAATGGGGACGATTGTTAGACTCCTGTCTAGTCATGTTAATGCTTCACAGCCAGAGGCCATTGGGATCTTTAGTAATTTATATGGAAGCATTGCAAATCTTGAAGACACGTATTTTGCATCAGTAGCATGCAAAGATGTGCTGCTCAATACAAGAAACTCAGCAGAAGCCCTTTGTGAAAAACTTAAAGTCAATATTGATGGAGATAATCCAATCGATTATTTTACTTGTGTGGATCACAACTGTACAGGTTATTTAAGCATCAGCAGATTTGTAAGATGCAGCAAATGCAGCAAGTTGTTGAACAGGAGAGCTTACTTCCATGACACAACTTCAGGAGATCAACAAGGAGTATTTGTTCAGCCTACTGCATCATTTATCGTGATGGATGACTTGCATGTAATCCCTAATATTCCCGCGTTAACACTTGCATTGGTAGAAAATTCTGGAGTCACTGATTTTGGAGTACTCGAAGAGAAGACTTTTCAAATTGGACACACCGAGGTACTTCAATTATATTTTGAATTTTTTGTGACAAATTTCCAAGTTTCCGCCCATTCTTAATCTACTGTCTTTTTCCATTCCTGGCAGATACTTGATTTGCTCAAGTACTCAATTCTGTCAAAGACTCCCCTAACAAGTACGTTGTTGAGTAAAAATTATAAAAAGATAGACAATTCTGTTCAACTAATCAATAACTGTATGAGCACAGATCAGGGAACTATCAGCTTCAAAAAGATGACAGTTAAACTATTGGTTCAGAAATCAAATGGCACCATTCTGTTGGCTTATAGTTCACGAGATTTTATTGACTTCCTATTCAGCTTCATTACCATTCCTTTAGGAAGATTTAAAAGTCTGATTGGCACGGTATACCCACAAGTGCTAGAAAATATCCTTCAGAGTGTATCAGATTTGGATGTTGGCGAATACATCAAGTCACAAGGAATAAAAAATATGCTACTTCACCCTCAATTACATTTTCTGTATCAATGGTCCAACCAATGTATTCCTCTAGGAGAGAATTCAAAAAATTTGTTGGAATGCCAAATACCGAGCTGCATCAGGAACTTTTATTTCTTTGGCCTACCATCTTACTATGTATTCTTCTGATGATTGTGGAGATCGTGAAATTAAATTAGCAAGTCCATTGGGTGAAGCGGGATTTTTAAATGTGTCAACCAAGTATATGGTGACAGATGACCTGGTAGTTACTCCATTATCATCAATATCTTGTGTCAAATATATCCATAGTTGTCAAATACCTCCAAGCGACATTGAGGAACAGGTGGTCAACATAGGCATGGAAGAGGTAACGAATTCAAATGAATAGCTCAATACAAGCACCCTCTGCAGCTAATTTGAAGGGACAAATGGTCTATTTTTATAAATTTTTAAAATTTGTTTGCAGGCTCTAAACTTGCTGAGAGCATCACTGTTATCTACTTCAGTTTTAACCAATGGCCTCAAGCATTTGATACGGACCGAGCCATCCAAAAATACAGTGATGAAGAAGCCAAAGGAAGATAAATGAAGACCGACTGTGCCAAAAGGATAAGATCATCTCTAATATATGAAGATATTGTTGCCACATTGAGTTGAACTGGAAGAATGTATTCCTTGTAAATTTATAACAGCTTAGGTCTGATCTTAAAATGTGAGAATGAACAATGTTATTCACTTATGCACCCTGAAGAATTAAAATGAAGTAATTAAAACCAGAAATAATAAATTTTACGTGCTCCCATTAGTGTTCCAGATTTCGGAAATCGGAACTATTCGGTTGAGGTACCGATTTACGATTTATCGGACGATTTTTAAAAAATCGGGTGATTTATCGGCGATTTATCGGAAATCGTTCAAATCGGATCAATATTTTTGACCGATTTTTGAGCGATTTATCGATGATTTTTGAACTTCTTACAAATGTTTAGTCCCATATTGATGTTTCCATTTTTTTTAAACTTTTAGGAATGATTCAACCTTACAGAGTATTATGGTAATAATTTTAGAAAAAAATAAATGTATCTGATTTGCTATTTTAATAGTCAACTACTATTTTGACTAGTAGTCCCATATTGATGTTACAATTTTTTTAAAATATTTATGAATGTTCCAACGTTAAAGATGTCAAGATCTATATATTTTAGCGATATGATAAAAGTTTTAGAAAAAATTAAATGTTTTTGGTTTCCTATTTTAACAGTCAACTATTAGTTTGACCAGTACTTCTTACTAGAGTTTACTGATGTTTCGATTTTTTATAAATTGTTTATGAATGATCCAACCTTAAGGATGTCAGGATATATATATTATAGTGATATGATAAAAGTTTTAGAAAAAAATAAATGTTTTTGGTTTTCTATTTTAACAGTCAACTATGAGTTTGAACAGTACTTCTTGCTAGAGTTTAGTCTCATACTACTGTTTCGATTTTTTAAAAATAATTTATGAATGATTCAACCTTAAGGATATCAAGATATATATATTTTAGTGATATGATAAAAGTTTTAGAAAAAAATAAATGTTTTTGGTTTCCTATTTTAATAGTCAACTATTTGTTTGAGTCGTACTCCTTACTAGTGTTTAGTCCCATACTGATGTTTCGATTTTTTAAAAATTATTTATGAATGATCCAATCTTAAGGATGTCAAGATATATATATTTTAGTGATATGATAAAAGTTTTAGAAAAAAATAAATGTTTTTGGTTTTAACAGTCAACTATTAGTTTGACTCATACTCCTTACTAGTGTTTAGTCACATACTGATATTTTTCGATTTTTTAAAAATTATTTATGAATGATCCAACCTTAAGAATGTCAAGATATATATATTTTAGTGATATGATAAAAAATTTAGAAAAAATAAATATTTTTGGTTTCCTATTTTAACAGTCAACTATTAGTTTGACATGTACTTCTCACTAGAGTTTAGTCTCATACTGATGTTTTGATTTTTTCAAAATTATTTATGAATGATCCAACTTTAAGAATGTCAAGATATATATTTATATATACATATATTTTTTAGTGATATGATAAAAATTTTAGAAATAAATAACTATTTTTGGTTTCCTATTTTAATAGTCAACTATTAGTTTGACAAGTACTTCTTACTAGAGTTTAGTCCCATACTGATGTTTTGATTTTTTAAAAATTATTTATGAATGATACAACCTTAAGGACATCAAGATATATATATTTTAGTGATATAATAAAAGTTTTTATAAAAAAATAAATGTTTTTGGTTTCCTATTTTAACAGTCAACTATTAGTTTGACCCGTACTCCTTACTAGTGTTTAGTCCCATACTGATGTTTCGATTTTTTAAAAATTATTTATGAATGATCCAACCTTAAGGATGTCAAGATATATATATTTTAGTGATATGATAAAAGTTTTAGAAAAAAATAAATGTTTTTGGTTTCCTATTTTAACAGTCAACTATTAGTTTGACCTGTACTCCTTAGTAGTGTTTTTTTTAAAAATTATTTATGAATGATCCAACCTTAAGGATGTCAAGATATATATATTTTAGTGATATGATAAATTTTTTAGAAATAAATAAATATTTTTGGTTTCCTATTTTAACAGTCAACTATTAGTTTGACAAGTACTTTTCACTAGAGTTTAGTCTCATACTCCCATACTGATGTTTCAATTTTTTAAAAATTATTTATGAATGATCCAACCTTAAGGATTTCAAGATATATATATATATATTAGTGATATGGTAAAAGCTTTATAAAAAAATAAATGTTTTTGGTTTCCTATTTTAACAGTCAACTATTAGTTTGACCCGTACTCTTTACTAGTGTTTAGTCTCATACTGATGTTTTGATTTTTTAAAAATTATTTATGAATGATCCAACCTTAAGGATGTCAAGATATATATATATTTTAGTGATATGATAAAAATTTTAGAAAAAAATAATTTTTTTTGGTTTCCTATTTTAACATTCAACTATTTTAGCAATCAATGAGTAGTTTGACGAGTATTTCTTACTACTCTTTAGTCCCAAATTTTTTATTAAAATAAGGAGCTCTTAAATCAAATTATAAAAATTTTAATTTTTATTAAAAGAATGATTAAATAATTATAATAATTTTTAAAAAATTATTTGAACTTTTTTATAAAATAAAATAGATAGTATATCTCGGTTGATTTTATAAAATGACACTCCTAAATTCAACCGATAACAGTTGAGTATAGTGACACGTCAGCGATCCACGTGATTTTTATCCAACGCACGAGATTCAACCACTAAAAAAATAATCTAACGGTTGATTTTACATTATATAAAAACAAAATTAATAAAATAAAATACTTTTATTTTTACTTTATAACCCCCCACCCCAGTTCCCACCCACCACTACACCATAAATGGCCTACAGCAACACCAAGAAAATGTTACAACAGGCCCAAAAAAGTGTTACCACAGCCAGAAAAAGGCCTAAGGTAACATAAAATTTAAGTTGCTCTTTTTCGAGTTACCTTTGGCCCCTAAGGTAACATTTCCTTTGCCCTGGTGCAACATGTACTTTTGTGTTATAATAGACATCAAAGGTAACGTCAATGTATGTCTATACTATCACACTATATGTTACCTTTGCACTTTGAATTTGTAAAAAAAAAATGGGGTCCACTTGTGGGGCCCATATTGGGGCCCACAGGTGAGCCCCATTTTTTATAATGATTTGTATTATATTAATTTGACATGATTTGTTTGTGAATTGAACACATATACCATTAACATGTTTTTCATATGTAAAAAGCAATACTACATGAAATTATGCTATTTGAAATCGAACAATCCCATCATTACATACCACAAAATGTATTACATCCAAACCAACTCAAACATTCAAACCATCACATGTCTAAAACTACGACAACGACAATTATTTTAACAAAACAAAATAGTTCAGTTCTTTACTAAACATTAGGAAAAAAAAGATAAACTTAATAAAATAGTAACACTGGAAATTCTTCACATTCTCCTCGACTTCAGACGCAAGTGTTTGGTCCACTTTTTGTTAAGTGTCCTCTTTTACCAGCATGTCCCTAACTGCATGATACCCCAAAGATAACAATGCACAAATTAGTTAAGCACTTCTGATAGATGCTTTAGGTAGACAAACATTAAACCGCATTCATGAGAGTGCAAAAGCATGGTAGAATTTAAAAAACAAATATAATGTACGTACAAAACAAAGTTAAAATACTTGAGGGGCAGGAATGATATAACCGAAATAGATAAAGCCTTATACGATGTAATTCTAAAGAAATTACATTACAGTAGCATGTAATTCCAGAAATACAGGTTCAACAGAAATGCATCTGGTGACATGCATTAAGCAGAACGCAGACAAAGCATTACAGTATCATGTAATTCCAGAAATACAGGTTCAACAGAAATGCAGGTGAGTATTTAAATTGTGGACAAAGAGGTATATGTCAAAAAGGCCGACAACCTCTAAAAATGAATTTCGCATCCATGACAGAACAATGTATATTAACTGACTGTTCTGGTGCTAAGAAACCCCTCAGATAAGTAAATTCAACAAAATCACATATCTTGCTTTAACATCTGTTTTATACAGATTCAATTGCAAATTTAAATGAACAAACTGCAGATGTGAAGATATAAATTACCTGATCCCTGCAACAATCCCAGCTGACATTATTTTTTATGTTTCAGCATAATGTTGCCCCTTGATCCATGTAAGTGCCGTAGCACAAACTGCGTATAAATATCACTAGGCGTTAAATTCAGCGCTGCCAATTTCATAATCAATTCAAATTTACAAGATTATCACCAGTCAAAACTTTGCATTACTTCTGTAATAATATTCTACAATCTAAGCATAAGTAAAGAAAGGTGTACAAACTTAGGTTCTATATTCTTCACATGCTAAACAGATGTTTATTTTCCCTGGTCTTCCTAAATAGCATCTAAATATGTGCTAACTAATAGATCCACAAGAATCTATATCAAAAAGCAATGGTAGAGCTAGAAAACCTTAACTCAGGGGACAGGGCACTAAAATAAATTAAAAACATACAAGTCAGACATCTCTTTATAAAAAAAAATTCTCTACTGGGGGCAAAAATTATTTCCAATCATATATCATAATATGATTAGTATTTTTTTTTATTTTTGGGTTTAGTGGGGACTATAATTCCCTCCAGCTTGTATGTACACTTAAACATCGATAACTAACATTCAAGGAGAATTTTATTCAATTATTGAGATTATTCAATTCCGAAGTTTAAATACATTGTCTCTTCTACACTGATATGTTTAGACCGAAAGAAGTTTTTAGCAAACCTATTATTCTTATTCAGTACCAACATTTGGTATCCATTATTGATTTCATTCTTAATCCATTACAAAAATAAAATAGCATGTTCATAAATACATAGAAATAATAGAAAGTATCATTTTAAATGTGACAACATAAATATGTATAAAGAAGAAAACAATAAAAATGTAGATTACCAGTCTCAAGAATGAAAGCGAAAAAGGAATTAGCTAGCTTATGAAAAGCATTGAGACTCAAATATCCAGCTAAAATGAGCAATAGACCTATGCCAAGACCTCCGCCAAGAGACGCAGTGCTTCCGTTCTTGATAAATCCAGTGATCCCTCCGCAAGCAACCAGCATTCCATATGGGATCGTAAAGAAAAAATCAGTACTTACCTCTTCTTAGCTGCAACAACAGAAATTAACAAATTACTAGGTTATACCAACACTCTCAACAGAGAGAAACAAAAAGCTGGCGTGTTAGTTGCATGTACATTTATAACTCATCTGATTCATGAAATGTTCTAGTATAGTAATGCTTAATATTACAATAACTGCACATTTTTTACCTTCTCTCAGTTTGATTCTTATCTTGTTTGTCTTTGGATGGCTTCTGTACAGTAAACTTATGCAGCAGTGGTTTATCCATTGTGAGCTTTAGGAGATTCTCGGTTAGGAGATTCTCGGTGTATATAAATGAATTACACTCGACAGGAATCCCACGCATCCTAACCTTCTTGACTTTATTCTTGTCAAGGTCATACCACAAAAGCTTTTCTGTATCGACCTCTAGAAGTACATCACTACAACTATATTAATCAAAAAATAGATAAATGATTGATAGATAAATAGCTACACCTAATACTCATACCAATCAGTACTATTAGAAAAGGTACAAAAATCACTAAATTAAAAAACTAGAAGTAGTCTATATCTCAAAAATTATCACAAGATTCAATTAAAACTTCAAAAAAAAATCCCAAAAATCAACAAAAACATATAAATAAACAAATCGTTCCTTAACTGAAAGTGCAGACCTAGACGAGACAATCTCCGCAAGCATCTATATACAAATAAACAGAGAAAAACTCATATAAACATATAAAAGCCAATAACACAAAAAAACCCTAATTGTAAAAATCCAATTTGGAAAAATACCTTTAGATAAAACCCTAATTGAGAAACCCGATTGCAGAAGAATAACCGATTGTAGAACAAGAAGACTCGATATCAGTGAAGCCCCAAACCAATTGTGTTGAGAAACATGAATGTAAAACAAGACGACCCGGTTGAATCCTTTTGCAGTGAAGCCCTAAATTGATAGGGCGTGAATCAATTGAACAAAGACCTAGCTAATCTATAATTCAGTTCAATTGAAAATTGATAGTGACTGAGAGAGAGAATTTTAGAATGTGATAGAGCAACTGTGAGAGATGTTTAGATGTTTAGATATTTTTAGACTGAGAGAGATGCTTCTCCAAAATTTTGAGCCCGCTCTCTCAAAATTTTGAAGTCACCTGATCTGAGTCCAATGAGAGCCCAAGAAGAGTTCAAACAACTGTCCCTAATTTCACTTTTATTTTTTATTTTTTTAATAAACTTTTAAATTTAAAGAGTGTTCAATTTTTTTATTAATAAAAATTATCAGTTACTAATTAGTACAGTTAACAAAATTTAACAAAAAAACTATTTTATCATTCTTAGCTAATATTAATATTATTGTTTAATTAAATTATCAAAATTGATTAATTTTCAAGTCAAATAATTATATATATTTATTTTTTTGTAAAAAGTTACTTTTTTATCTATTACCACCCTATTGTAACATAAATTTCCACATGTTACCGTATGTAACACTTTGAAGTTATAGTAACATGGTACAAAGGCTATGGTAACATAAAAAATACTACGTTGCGGTAGGCTAAGATGAGCATAGCTAAGGTAACATATTTTTTTAACACGCATGATTAAACGATTGCGATAGGGCATCTATGGCATAGTGCACCCCCGTTCCCTTTCCCCCTGTTCATTCTTGCCCTCCCCGGCTCCCCTCCCCCCTCCTTTTTCTTTTTCCGGCCAACTTTTTATTTTTTTCCGGCCAATCCCTCTTTATTCCTTTACCAATTCCCTTTTCTTCTATTTTTCTACAACTCAATTACCCGCATCTCAAAAACCATTTTTTATCTTTATTTTTCGAACAAAAACTTAGGTGGGTTTTTAAAATTTGGTGTTTTAATTTCGTTTTTTATTATGGGTTTGTGTTTAAGAAAGTTGGAGGAGTATATGTATGAAATTTTTGAAGTGAAAACTTGAAATTTGTATAAATTAAATTTGGTATGATTTTTGATTCATATATTAGTTCTTGATGAATTGTTTTATATTAATATAATTATTGATAATCGATTGTACGTTATTAGCTATGCTTGGGATACTAGTTTGTTGAATTTTGTTGAGATTTACATGATTTCGAGTTTGGCCGGAAAGTTATGATTTTAATCAGAAAATGCATTATATAATTGATATGTCTTTGTTGAGGTTATATTTGAATTGTGGAAACGATGTAAACTAATTTGTTGTGTGAAATTGGACCGAAAAAACCCTTTTTTTGCAACATCGGAGTTATTGGAATGATTATCGTATTTTTTGAAACTCGCCGGAATCTGAGAATTTTTCCGGCGAGATTTTTTTTTAAAAATCTGGTGCTCGTTAATTCGACCGCATTCGGTCGAATTTAGAACAATGTTTATAATCGTATACGGTCGAATTTATGTTTTAGGCGGAAGTTTCAAAAAAATTCAAAATTTCAAATTTTTGGGCGGGATTTTCAAATTTTAGGTGAAAAACAAATTCTACCAATTTTGGTCGAATTTAAACGGTTGTATTTAGCCGGTCGTATACTAAATACGACCGGTTTACTAAATATTACTCGAGCATTTTCGACCGGCCGAAAAACCGGTTGTATTTAGCTAAATACAACCGAAAACGGTCGAATTTAACTAAATACAACCGGTTTTTTTCCGGTTGTATTTACCCATTTTTTTTGTAGTGATTTTAATCTGACCTCCTCTAAAAACGTAGTAAATAATTCAAACTCCGAACAGTCTTCAAACATCGATAAATAAAATAAGTAAACAAAAATTAGTGACTTCTTGGATTCTTAACCCTAAAATTCATATCTACCCCCATTCGCTATACCAAAATAAACTATATGCTCAAAGTCTTACAAAGTTAATCTTGAAAAAAATACTAAATTAAATGAATTAAACCTCGGTTCAGGCTGGCCTTGGAAAATTTGTGACAAGTAAACTTTTTTAGCCCCAAATCTCTCACAATCCTATTGATTCTTCCCAGATTTTAGCCCCCGAATTCATATCTACCCCAATTCCCCAAAATTCAAAGAGGGAAATTCTACTTTTTCCTCAAAATTTTGGCGGTAAATTTGACTTTTCTCAAATTTTTTGCGGAGAATAATTTATGATGAATTCCGTCATAAATTAGCACATAATTTTTGATATTTTCAATTTTTAAAAATCTAATTTCATGATCCAACCATAATAATATCAACCTTTATCTGTTTGGGTGACATTTCAGAAATTTCATAAAAAAATTAAATATTTTGATAAAATTATTTAATATGAAATATTGATTATATCACTAATATATATATATATATATATATATATTCATACGGGTGGATAAGTGAAAAATATTTTTAAAATAATCGAAACACAATTTCAGAACTAAACACTGGTTAGCTGTACTAGTCAAACTGATACTCGATTGTTAAAATGGCTAATCAAATAACATTGTTTTAATATTAAATTTTGGTTATATCACTATTATATATATCTATTGAAATCCAAATGGTTGGATTATTGAAAAATATTTTTAAAATAATCGAAACACCAATTCAGGGTTAAACACTAGTTAGTTGGACAAGTCAAACTCATGTTGGACTGTTAAAATGACAAACCAAATAAAATTATTTTGATATAAAATTTTGGTTATATCACTAATATATATATATATTTATTTATTTACATCCATACGGTTTGATCGTTGAAAAATATTTATAAAATAATCGAAACATCAATTCAGGATTAAACAATAGTTTATTGTACTAGTCACACTCATGCTTGACTGTTAAAATGACAAACCTAATAAAATTATTTTGATATTAAATTTTGGTTATATCACTAATATATGTATCTATTGACATCCATATGGTTTGATAGGTGAAAAATATTTTTAAAATAATCGAAACACATATTCAGAACTAAACACTGGTTAGCTATACTAGTCAAACTGATACTTGATTGTTAAAATGGCAAATCAAATGACATTGTTTTAATATTAAATTTTCGTTATATCACTATTATATATATATCTATTGAAATCCAAATGGTTGGATTATTAAAAAAAATATTTTTAAAATAATCGAAACACCAATTCATGATTAAAAACTACTTAGTTGTACAAGTCAAACTCATGTTTTACTGTGAAAATGAAAAACCAAATAAAATTATTTTGATATGAAATTTTGGTTATATCACTAATATATATCTATTTACATCCATATTGTTTGATCGTTGAAAAATATTTATAAAATAATCGAAACACCAATTCATGATTAAATACTAGTTAGATGTACTAGTCAAACTTGACTGTTAAAATAACAAACAAAATAAAATTATTTTGATATAAAATTTTGGTTATATCACTAATATATATACATCTATTGACATCCATATGGTTGGATAAGTGAAAAATATTTTTTAAAATAATCAAAACATAAATTCAGAACTAAACACTAGTTAGCTGTACTAGTCAAATTAATACTTGACTGTTAAAATGGAAAATCAAATAACATTATTTTAATATTAAATTTTGGTTATATCACTATTATATATATCTATTTGTATCCAAACATTTGGATTATTGAGAAATATTTTTAAAATAATTGAAACACCAATTCAGGATTAAACACTAGTTAGTTGTAAAAGTCAAACTCATGTTTGACTGTTAAAATGACAAACCAAATAAAATTGTTTTGATATGAAATTTTGGTCATATCACTAGTATATATCTATTGACATCCATACAGTTGGATCGTCGAAAAATATTTTTAAAATAATCTAAACACAAATTCAGGACTAAACACTAGTTAGTTGTACAAGTTAAACTCATGCTTGACTGTTATAATGGCAAACCAAATAAAATTATTTTGAGATGAAATTTTGGTTACATCACTAATATATATCTATTAACATCCATACGGTTGGATCGTTGAAAACTATTTTTATAAAATTGAAACACCAATTGAGGATTAAACATTAGTTTGTTGTAATAGTCAAACTGAAGGTTGACCGTTAAAATGGCAAACCAAATAAAATTATTTTGATATTAAATTTTGGTTACATCACTAATATATATCTATTAACATCCATATGGTTGGATCGTTGAAAAATATTTTTAAAATAATTGAAACACAAATTTAGAATTAAACACTTTAGTTGTACTAGTTAGACTGATACTTGACTGTTAAAATGGAAAATCAAATAAAATTTTTTTAATATTAAAATTTGGTTATATATCTATTGAAATCCATACGGTTGGATCATCAAAAAATATTTTTAAAATAATCGAAACACAAATTCAGGACTAAACACTGGTTAGTTGTACAAGTCAAACTCATGCTTGACTGTTAAAATGGCAAACCAAATAAAATTATTTTGATATAAAATTTTGGTTACATCACTAATATATATCTATTAACATCCATATGGTTGGATCGTTGAAAACTAGTTTTAAAATAATCGAAACACCAATTGAGGATTAAACACTAGTTTGTTGTACTAGTCAAACTGAAGCTTGACCGTTAAAATGGCAAACCAAATAAAATTATTTTGATATGAAATTTTGGTTACATCACTAATATATAAATCTATTAACATCTAAATGGTTGGATCGTTGAAAAATATTTTTAAAATAATCGAAATACAAATTCAGGACTAAACACTGGTTAGCTGTACAAGTCAAACTCATGCTTGACTGTTAAAATGGCAAACCAAATAAAATTATTTTGATATGAAATTTTTGTAACATCACTAATATATATCTATTAACATCCATATGGTTGGATCGTCGAAAAATATTTTTTAAATAATCGAAACACAAATTCAGAACTAAACACTAGTTAGCTGTACTACTTAAACTGATACTTGACTGTTAAAATGGCAAATCAAATAAAATTGTTTTAATATTAAATTTTGGTTATATCACTATTATATATATCTATTGAAATGCATACGGTTGGATCGTCGAAAAATATTTTTAAAATAATCGAAACACAAATTCAGGACTAAACACTGGTTAGTTGTACAATCAAACTCATGCTTGACTGTTAAAATGGCAAACCAAATAAAATTATTTTGATATGAAATTTTGGTTACATCACTAATATATATATATATATATATTAAAATCCATACGGTTGGATCGTTGAAAACTATTTTTAAAATAATCGAAACACCAATTGAGGATTAAACACTAGTTTGTTGTACTAGTCAAACTAAAGCTTGACCGTTAAAATGGCAAACGAAATAAAATTATTTTGATATAAAAATTTGGTTACATCACTAATATATATCTATTAACATCTATAAGGTTGGATCGTTGAAAAATATTTTTAAAATAATCGAACACTTGTTAGCTGTATAAGTCAAACTCATGCTTGACTGTTAAAATGACAAACCAAATTAAATTATTTTGATATGAAATTTCGGTTACATCACTAATATATATCTAGTAACATCCATATGGTTGGATCGTTGGAAACTATTTTTAAAATAATCGAAACACCAATTCAGGATTAAACACTAGTTAGTTGTACTAGTCAAACTGATGCTTCACTCTTAAAATGGCAAACCAAATAAAATTATTTTGATATAATATTTTGGTTACATCCCTAATATATATATATTTATTGACATCCATACGGTTGGATCATTTAAAAGTATTTTTAAATAACTGAATTAACCGAAGTAATTATATCTATATTTTAAAATTATATATATATATATTATATTTCAGTAAAACATTAAACAAACAAAACATGTGAAGCTGTGAAGTCGACTAGCACCAGATAGAAAGGAGTTAATAATGTGCTTATATGATATATCTAAAGAAAATTTTCCTTTCACTCATGTGAGATTTGGGTTGAGAGCTCAATAGTAAGACCGATGGGAGGCTATTCTAATCTGACCTCCTCTAAAAACGTAGTAAATAATTCAAAATCCGAATAGTCTTCAAACATCGGTAAATAAAATAATTAAACAAAAATTAGTGACTTCTTGGATTCTTAACCCTAAAATTCATATCTACCCCCATTCCCTATACCATAATAAACTATATGCTCAAAGTCTTACAAAGTTAATCTTTAAAAAATTACTAAATTCAATGAATTAAACCCCGGTTCACACTGGCCTTGGAAAATTTATGACAAGTAAACTTTTTTAGCCCCAAATCTCTCAGAATCCTATTGATTCTTTCCAGATTTTAGCCCCCAAATTCATATCTACCCCAATTCCCAAAAAACACAAAAAAATATGTGCTCAAAGTCTAACAAACAAATTCACCTAATCAATTAGGCACAAAAATCCAGATAAAAATTCAGCATTCAGAACCTTTTAATCCCTTAAACCAACTGATCGAGTAATTAAAATCTAGTTAACATCACATAAACGCACAAATTAAGTACACATAGTTTGAGATCAAACAAGATAAACAAACAATTCAAGATATACAACATCTACCACCTACTATTAATAAACAGCCAAAATACAATTGTTTTATTTCCCTTTGTGAGAAGAACCTGATTGTAACTAATTCAAAAACAAAAAATTCAAAAGATTAGATCACTGCAATTAATAATTTCCAATATTCTTGATACAAATGGTGACTAGTGGCAAAGAATTTTCAAGAAAAAAAAGTGTAAGAGAAATTTGAGCTCGCTTGAATTATTTGACAGCATGAAATCCTAGAACTTCTATTATAATGTAAGTGTATGTGTGCGCGAAGGAGATGATTCTAGCTTGTCGTTATCTTTACCCGCCCTAAAGAATTTTGAAACGATGCATGTACTTTAACATAACGCTCTCATTAGACACTTCCGGTTTGGAAAATCTCAAAGTGACTTATAAATTAAATTGATAATGATAAGTTGATAAATGCTTATAAGTTATACTAGCTTAAATTCCGTTTCCGTTAATATTTTAATAAATTTTGAATTTTTATCCAATCATATATTAATTTTAATATATTTATATGAATATATAATAAGTATAGATTTATAATAAAAATAATAAAAGAATGAGTTGTGATCGTAGTTTAGTAGGATAAGTTTTTGTCATAATTTAGCGGGATAAGTAGACTATATTTAGTAATTTAACAATTTAGTAGTTTAGCATGTATATAACACTATTTATTTTATTTCTAATAATCAAAATAAGACGATAATCGTTGAAACAAAATATAGCTCATTCCGATTATTATATTATAGTATAGATTTTTAAATTGCGTCAATAGAATTTATTATTTTATTTTATCCCGATTTAGCAAATCCAATTAAATATGTACTCGATTTTTCTATAGCCCGTATCAATAGTATAGTTTTATTTAAACCTAGATGGATAGTGTATATAATTTTAATATTTTTTTGTTCCGAGGCTATTATACCTACTAACGAATTGTCTTTTGATTTTATTTTTGTTTTTGACTTGTTCAATAATATAACTTTTTATACAGGTGAACAATATATATTATTGTTATTCCCAAGGAACTAACAATGAGATTTACAGAAGGGGGGTTGATTGTAAATCTCAAAACTTTTTCAAGTTTTGAGCAGTTTCAAAGGCTAAGTGTTTTGATGAACAGTTGTGTATGAATTGCTTTGAGCAGGTGCAGATAGATATATATTCAAGACACAATTGTAAAGAACTCAAAGGATTTAAAAACTTTTCTGGTGGATTTGTTGTTCCACCAGAGATGTGTATTTCAGAAAATCTGTGATTCAAAGAATTGATCACAGTTGTGTCCTAGTACAAACTAGATGATTTTCTCTCTATATTTTTCTAAACAGCTCTGGAAAATTCATCATCTAATTACTAGCTGCAACTTGGTTTATATATCACCAAGTTTACAAGTGAAGACAAAGATAAAATACAATTTTTAAAATAGTTCTTCACATGTTTCTTCTTCATTTCTCTATCCAATGCAATCTAGGATAATCTGTGAATCTTTGAATACTTCCTTGTTTGCACCAGAATGGAAATGCTGCATTTTTCTTGATTCCTCCAAGAGGCTACCGCATTCCAATTGTCTCTATCAACCCAGGTGCCTCTGTCAGCTTATGAATTGTCACTGTCAACTGCTATTGAACTGAGCATCCGTTGAAGCTTTCATCCGTTGATGCTTTATCAGTTGAAGCTTTATCCGTTGATGCATTAACAGTTAAAGCTTTATCCGATGATGTACTCATCCGTTGATGGATGTTATCCGTTGAAGCTTTAGAGACATCCGTTGAAGCTTTGTTTCTCATCCGTTGAAGGCCTTTAATCTATCAGTTGATACTACTTCATTTATACAAAATTACAAGGCATGAAATATTTACAATTAGCCCTCCTATTTGCATATCCACTAGTAGTCAACATGACTTATAATTTCCCACAACTTCTAAGAATTATAACTTAAATACAGAAGTTGAAATGTGCTACAATACTAAACTTATTTTTAAGTAAAGCTACTCCATTAATGGATAGCCAAAGTGGTCTTATCCATTGAGGCTACAACCACTAGATTTCTACTTAAGTGTTTTGCTTAACTTATCATCAAACTAATACACATATTCCTAACAATCTCCCCCTATTTATGTCTACTAGAATTGTAGGCATAAATTTAGGTTTAACTTGATGATAACAAAACACTTAACAAATATATGAGCTGAAATCAAGTAGAAATTCAAAAGTGATGCACAAGTGTATGTACTGAGATAGAATTGAAGAATTACATTATTTCCAAGGATGCTCCTTTAGACTGAGCAAATTATTTTCTTTTCCTTTGTTCCCTTATTTTCTTCCCTAGCCTCCTGTCATTTTCCTCTACTTGGAGTTGGAGTTGTCTGTAGAATTCAGATTCATCTTCTTCACTGATATCCAACTTAGATTGCATGTCCTTGAGAGTTCCATTACTGGCAATTTTAAGCTGGTCTTCAAATCTGAAAAATCTCATGACTCCTTTATTGTCTCTGAACTCCATCAACCGATGAGGTGATTTATGAATTGTAATTCCATGCTCAGGGATGCGTAATGTTCTAGGCAAGGAATTAGACTCCCGCCAAGTTTTCCTTATGTTGGCAATCTTGTTGAGAATCTCAGTTTTGGCAGTCCTGGTAAAGCCAGAATCCCTTTTGATAGCTGAGTAGACTCTAACCAAGGTAGAATAGCACTCATTTAGAATTCTTTGAAGAGGCCAAGTCCTTTCCTCACTTCCTTTATACTTGAACACTAGCCTTTCTGGGAGCTGTTTGTAGGAACTTATTCCCCTTACTTCCTCCAGCTCATCCAGATAGAGTTCAATATCTGTATACTCTTTTATGTCACAAATGTGAACATAATCATCCTTTGAGGCTTGTGGCTTAGGCTTAAGGTTTATGTTTCTGAGTGAATTTACTTGAGGTTAGGGGAGGTGTTGATTTGGATTTTCTTTTCAGTTTCTTTGGTGGTGGAGAGGTAGTTAGGAAGGTAGGCAAGTTGATGGTGTCCCAATCAATAGGTTCCTCTTTAGGGATGATTGGTTCACCATGGACATTTATACTGGGATCAGCAACAAAAGGTTCAGGAATGGAAGGTAGTGGTTTAGATTTTGATTAGGTTTCCACAGTGTCATCTCACTCTTCCTTTTTGCATTGGCCTTCTTTCTGTTCCCTTTCTGCCATTCCTTTCTTTTCTCCCTTCTTTCCTCCACACTCTCACCAACCACATTCCCCATATCCACATTTCTGCTTTCAATCTTGTCTTCTTCACTTTTGTCTTCAATCTTATTCTTTTCTTCAGTCTGACTTGGCTTTAGCTGTTTTTCAAGCTTTGCTTGTGCTCTTTTGTCAGCCTTCAGCTTTTTAGCTTCTTCCTTTAACCTCATGGTTTCTTCCCTCTTGGCTATTGAGAATTTGGGATGTCCTTGCATCACACAGATACTCTTTCCCTCTCTATAGATGATAGCCATATTCATTCTTTCCACTACATCCTTGGTCTCTTTGTGCTTTATGATGTTATTACCCAAAACTTTGTCTTCATCAGGCTTTGGAAGAGGAAAATCCACTTTTTTTAGTTGAACAAAGTTTAGAGGGTTCTTTGTAGAGTCCTTGTTGAATCTAGTGGATGGCTTGAGTACCATGGGCTTCAGGTCCCTGAAAGAAGTTTCTCCAACCTTATTCCTCCTTACTGGATTGAGCTCCATTGTGATTTGCTCAACTTTTGTGCTATGTTTCACAGATAAGGATTTTATAGTTGTAGAGCCAAACACCTGTTGCATCCTTTCATCAATTTTCTCCTTTGCTCTTTCACCTTCATCTCAGCTGCTGCTAGCTAGATTAGATTAATTCCATCAAGCTTTCCTTTAATTTGAAGTGTTGGATAAGTAGTGATGGCAGGAACTAGCACTTTGGATATTTGAATGTTTGTAGATGGCTCCCCTGTAGATGGTTCTCCTCCCCTCTTCCACTTTATTCTCCCCCTTTTTGTTATCATCAATGAGAGGAGTCAAGCCTTGTGCTTTAGCCAGTTGCATTAGAAGACTAGTCTGAGACTGTTGATTTTGAAGAATGGTGACCACAGAGTTTTTAATAACTTGAACTATGTCCTCCAATTTGGCCAGCTTCTTTTCAGCATCTGATTCTCTTCTCAGTCTTAGTAACAGGTCCTGCATGGTACCAAAGGGCATGATTGAATCCAGCTTCTCAGAATTATAGGACTTCAAGTCAGCTATATCCTTCTTGAGTTCATCCACACTAAGATTTTGTCTTAATTGTTGTAGCCTCATGAGATGTAGAGAATATAAGTGGGCTTGAAGAATATTCTTGGTACCAGCATTTGAGGTGTTCTGAATGGCCTTTTGGATAGACATGACTTGTTTGACTAAGGATACATTGAATTGTCCTGGTGTAGACTTCTTTGTCAATGCCCATTCAGGTAAATTTGGAATAGAACTCGGGCCTTCATCTCCCCCTAAGTTCATGCTTCCATCAAATGAAACAGAGTCATCATCATTAGAATTTACTCCAAATTCTTCAGATGGCTCACCAGCTATAGAAGGCATCAAATTGACAGTAGCTTTATCCCTTTGTAGAGATTCTGAAGTATGTACTAGATTTAAAATCTTCTCTGCCTCCTCATTGCCCTGAGTAGCCAACAGTTGATAGGCTGACACAGGATGAGTAAAAGTGTCAGCATCCAAGGAAATGTTATCAATTATAGCTTTATAATGTTGCTGAAATTGTCTTTCCTTTTCAGCATCATCCACAATCATTGACTCATGAGCAATGGTTGGATCCTCCCGTATACCTTCTGTACCTAGCCTTTCTCTCAATTTCTCTCTTTTCTTGCATCAGGGGCTCCCCCTGGCTCACACTCCTCACACCCTCACCTTCACCTACTAAGGTGGCACTCCTCTCACTTTCTTTTGCCATGCTGGAAGAAATAGCATGCATATTTAGACTCTCAAGCTCTCTTTTTGCCTGGGAGCAACCCAGCCTCTCACTCAAATTTTCACTCCCTTCCCTCAATCCTAGAAGTGATTGTACAGTAACCATGTCTTCTACACTTGGAATTAATTCAGTTGTTTGTGTAGAGGCTATCAACGGATAAGGAGTATCCGTTGAAGTGGAAATTGATGGTATCAACGGATAACTGATTTTAAGCTTATGCGTTGAAGAACAACCACTTGTCAACGGATGAGAGATATCCGTTGAAGAAGGAAAAGAAGTAAAATTGAAAGTGACATAATTGTTGAATCTGTGTGGATTGATTTTAATTTAGGTGACATAGATTCTTCAACTAAGTCTGAAAGAATTGGCTGATGATCCAACAAATCATCTAAAAGATGATGATCACCAGTATTTGAGTGGGGCTCATCCCTGAGTTGTAAAGAGGGAGAATCAGGAATTGATGTGAATATCATGTCCACATCCAGAGATGGTGATGGAGAATTTGGTGATTGATGTGTGTCAATTTTGAGAGAATGGGGTTGTGACTCCACATTTGTTGGAGTCACATTAAGCTGAATTTGAGAAGGCATAGATACAGGTGGGTGTATTTGTGCAGTGTGTGCACCCTGTGTGGAAACTAGGGTTTTGACCTTTTTTCTTCTTGTAAAGGCTTTTACAGGTGAGTGTGTGGCTTCAGTGTCCCTCCCTCTTTTGTTATGTGTCCCTGGTTGGGGACTATTTTCAATAGTTGCACCCTTTTGGGAGGATGCAACTAGGGATGAGTTTGAATCATTTTCAACCACCACAGTCTTTTGAGAAACTGTGGCTTGGCTAGCTGGGGTACCACTCACCTCTCCTACCTTATCCTGGGGGTTTTGTTGATGTTCACCCCTCCCCTCACCACTCACACCCTGTTCACTCCCCTCAAGGTTTATGGTAGTTGTTACAACTGTTGTCTTTTGAGAAACAACAGAGGTGGCTTTCTTTGACTTTGGTTTTGAAACTTTAGGTTTGGTGGCCTTGGTAGGAATCTGTTGGGACAAAGACACAGATTCAATATTTACACTTGAAGGCAAAGAAATGATGGGGTTGGAAGTAGTAGGAGTTGAAGAAGTATTTACCTCACTTACCTGAGGTGCATTCATGATTGGTAAGTATACCAATGGCACCTGTTATTGGGGTTAATTCTCAAAAGGTCTGCAAGGACCCTCTTCTCTTGTGCCCAGCATTTGAGTTTATTACTCTCATTGGTTATGACCAAACCTTCAGCAGCATGGTTAGCCAATAACATAAAGAATCTAGCATAGTAGATGTTATGAGGTCTATTAGCCTTGTTACCTAACCTAGTACCCAATTCTAGCATAACATAATTGCTAAAATTAAAGTACCTATTAGAAACTAGCATATAGAGCATATTAACAAGAGATGAAGTTATTGCATCAAAATTACTAATTTTCCCAGAGAAAACCTTGATAAAGGCATCACCAAGAAAACTCCATTCTTTCCTAAGGCTTTTTCTCCTAATACTTCCTAAACTAGCAGAATCAAAGGAATAGCCTATGGAATCTAACATGCTAGATACATCATTATTAGTGTGTTATGTCATGAGATTGTTTTCAGGTAGTTTGAAACAGGACTGTATATCATCACAGTTAATACAGTAATCTTTACCTTTGAGAGATAAAATGATGGTCATATCAGTAGGGTTGAACTCTGCAGTTGTCCAAATCTCCTCAATTACCTCACAGTAAATTGTTGGGGCTTCCAGCATTGCATAGCTTAGTTTGCAGTTTTTGATGAAGTCCATCATCTTGTGATAATCTGAGTGGGCTTCGTTCTTTTCCACCAAAGCTACGAAATTGTTTTTCTCATAGACAAATCCAGACTGGGACATTATCTTTACTACTGGTGCCATTGTAGTGGGTAGAGGTTGTAGAGAAAGGTTGAGAGTTTTGGGAGAGAAAAAGAGTAAAAGCTTTTGAAAAATTGCAAGAAAGCGTAAAGTGAAAATAAGAATTCAAAGGGGCTTTTATACTTTCTCAAATTAAAACATAAAGAGAATGATTAAACAATATTTTAAGTGAATTACCGCCGTTTGAGAATAAAGGAAAACTGTATGTATTCTAAAATTTGCCTTTAATACAAATACATACAACTGTGTATATATATATGTATCAACGGTTAAGTAAAAAGAATCAACGACTGTGACTTACTTAAAATGACTGATGTGACACTTCAACGGATGAGGTAAACAGTTATCCGTTGAAGATTAACACAGTTTTATCCGTTGAAGGATAAAATTACTAGAAATGTATTTGTCTTTTAACGGATAATGAATATCCGTTGATAGAACAGTTTTGGCTTACGGTACTGTTGACAAAACTCTTTTCTTTAGAAATGTTAATGGCTCTACAATACTTGTTCAAATTTATGTAGATGATATTATATTTGGTTCTACAGATGATAAGCTTTGTAAAAAGTTTGCTAAGTTAATGCAAAGTAAATATGAAATGAGCATGATGGGAGAGCTAACTTATTTTCTTAGTTTACAAGTTAAACAAGTTAGTGGTGGAATTTTCATTAGTCAAACTAAATATATTTATGATCTTTTAAAGAAGTTTGACTTAATGGAATGTTCATCTGCAAAAACTCCCATGGCCACTGCCACCAAGCTTGAATTAAACAAGGCTGAAAAGTCTGTGGACATTATAAGTTATAGAGGCATGGTTGGTTCACTTCTATATTTAACTGCTAGTAGACCTGATATAATTTTTTCTACATGTCTCTGTGCTAGATTTCAAGATGACCTTAAAGAATCTCACTTAGTTGCTATTAAAAGAATTTTTAGATATCTCAAAGGGACTCCAAATCTAGGAATTTGGTACCCTAGAGAGTCTGGTTTTGATCTAATTGGCTACTCAGATGCAGATTATGCAGGTTGCAAAATAGACAGGAAAAGTACAACTGGCACCTGTCAATTTCTAGGGAATAAGCTTGTGTCATGGTTCAGTAAGAAGCAAAATTATGTTTCTACATCAACAGCTGAAGCTGAGTACATTGTTGCTGGTAGTTGTTGTGCACAGATACTATGGATGAGGAATCAACTATTTGACTATGGGCTAAATGTTGACAAAATTCCAATATTCTGTGACAACACAAGTCCCATTGCCATTACTGAAAATCCAGTGCAGCACTCAAGAACCAAGCACATTGACATCAAGTACCACTTCATAAGGGAACGTGTGATGAATGGTACAGTGGAACTTCATTTTGTTCCAAGTGAAAAATAGATTGCAGACATACTTACCAAGCCACTTGATGAATCAACATTCACAAGATTAGTAAGTGAGCTAGGTATGCTTAATTATTCATAAATTCATGTCCTTATTGTAATTTGTTTTGTAGCCTGAAATGAATTTGTTGCAAGAACAAAGTTGGCTTTAAGTAAGTAAGTATCTAGGAGAAATTTTGAAAAAGTCTCATACCAGGCTCTAGGTGCTTGCTTTAGTCCATAGAGTGCTTTCAACAGATAATACACATGGTTTGGAAAATTAGAATCTTCAAATCCTGGAGGTTGGCTCACATAAACTTCTTCCTCCAATTCTCCATTCAGAAATGCACTCTTGACATCCATTTGATAGACTCTGAAATTGGCATGGGCTACATAGGCTAGAAAAATTCTGATGGCTTCAAGTCTTGCAACTGGAGCAAATGTCTCATCAAAATATATTCCCTCTTGTTGAGAATAGTCCTTGGCAACCAATCTAGCTTTATTCCTTATGACAATGCCATTTTCATCCATCTTGTTTCTGAATACCCATTTTATGTCAATAGAGCTCTTGTTCTTTGGCTTGGGTACCAGCTTCCATACCTTTTTCCTGTCAAATTGGTTTAGCTCATCTTGCATTGCTAAAATCCAATCTGGATCCAGTAGAGCTTCTTCCACTCTCTTAGGTTCCTCCTGTGATAGAAAACTACTGTATAGACATTCATCTTGAGTAGCCCTTCTTGTTTGTGTTAGTGTAGGTGCCCTAGAGGCAATACATTATTCTTTTATCTTTATGTCAGTTGATCATTCAATAAATGTATTTATTATGACCTTAATTACTACGATATTTTGTTAGCATAATAAATGTCCTTAGAATCATGATACAAATTGTATAGTTTAAGTACATGACTTGAACTTGAGATTATATAATATATCATATTCTTAAAGGTCCCTAGTCGAGTATTATTATATAGGACAATAATAATACATAGATAGACTAGTATGTTGTTTGACAAGATAACCACATCTACCACATCTCATTGGTTATAAGTATGGGGATACTAAAGTCAATACATAGGTACATGTGAGAGTACATGGTACTGGACAGACCCACAGTGAGATTCTTCATGTTTAATAAAGTCATAAGAAAGACTCACAGTGATAATGGTGTAACGTTCCTTTGACTTGAAATCATTATATTTCTATACGAGGATTAATATACTTTGACTACATTAAAAGTTACTTTTGATCGGGTGATGATAAAAGTGGACATCGGGTATATCATGAGTCGTATGAGAAATATGAATGATAGATAAAGGATTTAACCCTCCTATAATTAGGAGAGATATTATTGGCCTCTTGATTGAGTGAGATTATAAAAGCATGGCCATGCTCAAATAATGATTTGTCTCGATAATCTACTCATGGATCAAGTAAACCCGGATTAAATGTTGAAGAGGATGACTAAATACATGCCTCGAGTTTAATCTATAATATGTATGGTTAAAGGGATTATATTACACGAAAAACATTAATCACGAAAGGTTTTATCTAATCATGATTTAATTATTGTTTAATTGGGTAACAATGATGTATTACTAGATACCGCTCATTGTTTATAATTTTATTAGAGAATAAAATTATTGCCAATTAAATAATAGCCTATAGGGTCGCACAAATAGAGCACTTAATGGAATAGTTAATTTAAATTATGGATTTAAATTAATTGATGATTATTTGAATTTTATTATAATTAAGTAAGACTTAATTGAGATAATATAAATTCGAATTAAAAGGAATGTTTTTGCCCATAATAATTAAGTATGACTTAGTTATTAATTAAATAATAGAAATTGTTTTTATTATTTAATCCAATACCTACTAGGGTTGGGCTTTGCTATTATGGGCCTTTTTAATCAGTCATTATAAATAGATAATGAGAGGTTAAAGAGGCTTGTACGTTTTTAAGAAAACCCTAGCAGCAAAGAGAGGCAGAGGCAATTCAGATCGTCAAGAAGGAGGCTAGTACATCCATTCCGTAGTACGTTTATCCGCTGCGTTTTATGCCTTCGGAACCCAACAATGGCATAAGAGCTACGTGTATAAGGGGCTGATTTAGTTACGTGTTTACTATATTTTAACAAGTATGCATGTGTGATGAGTCTGCCATGATAACAGTTATGTTATAGAGGTGTTTCTCCGAGAGGTAGACACAAAGCGTGATAGCTAGGATCTCCGTTGAGTTCGTGAAAGTTAATCTCTTGAAAGGTATGATTCGTTATCTCCATAATCTGCCCATAATTATACATGGATCCTGTTTTTGGGTTTCGAAATTTTTGTTTTATTTACGTTTATCCGCTGCGTTTTATGCCTTCGGAACCCAACAATGGCATAAGAGCTACGTGTATAAGGGGCTGATTTAGTTACGTGTTTACTATATTTTTACAAGTATGCATGTGTGATGAGTCTGCCATGATAACAGTTATGTTATATGAGTCTGCCATGATAACAGTTATGTTATATAAATGATATGATGAATCTGTTAATGATCTATATGATGATACTAGTATGTTTAAGATCTGCCATAACTCATATGTATGCGATCTCTTAAAATATGTATACTGATACATATTTTTGGTAACTGGGATATGGATCGTGTGTATACTGATACATGCTTCTGGAATAGTATTCTGATACATGTTTTTCTAGTATTCTGATACTTGATTTTGCAAACATTTCCGCCATCGGGGGGCTCGCTGCCCCCCGATCCGCGTGCTTAGGGTTTCATTTTTAATTTGTGCTTATGACATATGCTTTACTTATTTATTATTCTTGATTGGATCATGATAAGTGATAAATAGTATGTCATCTTTATATGATCTATCATGTTCTTTAATGGTTACTTGAGCATGGTGCATAGTTATGGCCTTAAGACCTTAGTTGTAATGGTTTATTCTTTTGGTTTGTAATAAATACGACTTGCATGTCATTTTCTATTTGTAGTTGTTTTATCTCGAATGTAACTCGAGTTCTTTTGTAAGTTCATTAGTATAATTCTTAATATAACATCCAAGAAGGACAAGGGAAAGAGGAGGCATCCTATGGAGGCCAAGGAGACAATGGAAGCAATAGAGAAGACATATGTAATAGTTATTTTTACACCATAGATTGACCTTGATCTTTTCATTAGCCTGAAAAGATCACATAGGATTGGGTCATAACTATTGCACGTTTACTTTACGTACTTTTCATATGATGTATAAATAGTATGTGTAGAGTAGAAAATGCATGTTTTAATTAGATTAATGATGCATGTATGTATTAGATACATCACCCATGCCATGCCTTTAAATAAGATAAAATCTGTAACGACTCAAGATTTAAAATTAACAAACGATCATGAGATTCTCGTGTTTATGAAACACGGAATAAAATACGAATTTTCTTTATTTCTGACATGGGGCGATTTTGTCAACAACGGGTTCATAGAACTTGTAAGGCTGTGGGTTTTAAGCGAGACCGATGTGACTCCTCCACTACCTGGAAATCAAACCATTGACGAGTATTGATTTGAAGTATTTTATTCAAGGAAAAATTGGGAATCTCTTTATGATGGGATCATGATCGTTCTAAATTAAAAATCCCTAAGTAAAAATATTAAGTTTTAATCAGATGCTTTCCAATGAATGAACACTCATTAAATCCTAGATCGATAAGGGGAAGGGCTGTCAGTGGCAGGGGACTCCTATCTATCATGCTGAAATACGACGAATATAAACGGTTATATTCGGACGTTGTATCATTGGGTCTAACTTAACTGAGTCATCATAATAAGGTGAATATAAACGGTTATATTCAACTATTATGAACTTAGAAGCATAGAGTTTGGTTAAAAATCTATTAGATAGATAAGATCAATTGTTGTTCACCAAATTATCCAAGAATTATATATGATATAATTGAAAACTGTTGTCTACCTAAATAATCATGTTTTAAGGATACCAGTGGTCGACTTAGAACATGACGAAATATGGATCTTAGCTCACTAGAAAGATTTATGGGATATACTTTCTGAATTAATAGTTAGGGCTATTAATTTGATAAAAAAATAGTGGGAGATATATTATGAATATATCATAATCATATGAACATAAAATTTTAACTCAGACAATCTAATGTTTATTTTGCGCATTTATTATTGTAGATACTGAGTAATGGCAAACAACACAAACACATTATCCGTACGTTCAGTCCTTGAGAAGGACAAGCTGACAGGAGGAAACAACTTCCTAGACTGGCAGAGGAATTTGAGGATTGTCCTCAGGCAGGAGCGCAAGCTTCATGTCATTGATATTCCTCCTCCAGGCCCCCTTCTTGAGGGTGCTACTGCTGATGAACGAGCAGCACGCACAAGGGATGAAAATGATGCAAATGATGTTGCATGTCTTATGTTGGCAACTATGAGTGCTGAGCTTCAAAGACAGCATGTGCATATGGATGCATATACTATCAATGAGCACTTGCAAAGCATGTTTGCAAGCCAAACTCGTCAAGAAAGGTTCAACACGAGTAAGTCACTTTTTAATTGCAAACAAGGGGCGAGTGAACCAGTTGGCCCATATGTTCTGAAGATGATTGGTTACATTGAGTACCTTGAAACTTTGGGTTTCCCGATTGGTCCGGAAACTGGTATTGACCTAATCATGAATTCTTTGAACAACAAATTCACTCAGTTTGTTGTGAACTACAATATGAATGAATTTGACAAAACACCTACTGAATTGTTGCATATGTTGAGAACATATGAGACCAACATAAAGACAGCTGAACATGTTCCCATACTGATGGTGGGAAATAAAGGTAAGGCCAAAGGGAAGGGCAAATGGAAGGGTAAGAAGAAGATTGGATCTGATTCTACACCCAAGCCAAAGTCAGGTCCTAAACAGGCTTTAAAGCCTAAAGGTGGTGTGGCCAAGGGTGAATGTCACTACTGTAAGAAAGATGGTCACTGGAAGAGAAACTGTCCAATTTACTTGGAGGATCTGAAGAAAAAGAAAGCAGTTCAGATTTCTGGATCAGGTATTTATGTTATAGAAGTCAATTTTTCTATTTCTACATCTTGGGTATTTGATACTGGATGTGCTTCTCACATTTGTATAAATGTGCAGGGCCTGCAGAGAAGTAGAACTTTGGCTAAGGGAGAAGTGGACCTAAGAGTAGGCAATGGAGCAAAAGTTGATGCTTTAGCTGTAGGGACTTATTATTTATCTATGCCCTCTGGGCTTGTTTTAGAACTAGAAGACTGTTTTTACGTGCCTGTGATTCGCAGAACCATTATTTCTGTTTCTTGTTTGGACAAGAAAGGTTTTTTGTTTACAATAAAGAACAACAGTTGCTCTTTTGCTTTGAATGATTTAACCTATGGTGTTGCGCCTTTATTTAATGGTTTATATGTTCTTGATTTAGATAACCCTGTCTGTAATATAGAAAACAAACGACTTAAAATGAATGACTCAAATCAAACATACCTCTGGCATTGTCGTCTATGCCACATAAATGAGGCACGCATATCCAAATTACATAAGGATGGATACTTGGATAAGTTTGATTTTGAATCATACCAAGAATGCGAATCTTATTTGCTTGGTAAGATGACTAAAGCCCCTTTTACTGGTAAGGGTCATAGGGCCACTAAATGTCTGGAGCTAATACATAGTGATGTATGTGGCCCAATGCGTGTAATGGCTAGAGGAGGCTACTACTACTTCATAACATTTACTGATGATTTCAGTAGATATGGATATGTATATCTTATGAAGAACAAATCCGATTCTTTTGAAAAATTTAAAGAATATAAGGTTGAAGTAGAGAAGCAAATTGGCGGAGATGCAAGTATTAAGATCTTACGATCCGATCGTGGGGGTGAATACTTAAGCACCGAATTTAGAGAGTATTTGAAAGAGAGTGGTATTGTATCACAACTCACTCCGCCAGGAACACCTCAATGGAATGGAGTTTCAAAGAGGAGAAATCGCACCTTGTTGGACATGGTGCGATCGATGATGAGTCATGCAGATCTTCCAATTAGTTTCTGGGGTTACGCTCTAGAAACAGCGGTTTTCACACTTAACCGTGTTCCTACTAAGAAGGTTCAAAAGACTCCATATGAGATATGGAAAGAGAAACGGTCAGGCATGAACTTTATGAAAGTTTGGGGATGTAAGGCGTTTGTAAAACTGGACCATTTTTAAGTACTAAATGAGATTTTACCAGGTCTAGCCTTCTTTTCCCATGATTCTTTTGTTACTTGTTCATAAAATTCTTTTGCTTCTTCTGCGGCATTTTCAGCCTCTTCAGCTTAATTTTCTGCTTCTTCAGCCTCTGCAATAGCAGCTTCGGCCTTCTTAACTGCTGCTACTGCAGCAGCAGCATCCTCAGGACTCATTTGCGCTAGCATCATCAGCTCAGCATCAACTTCGGGCCATGGGCTATTTGAGTACTCCATTCCGTGCTGCACCAGAAAATATAGTAGCAAAATATTTTATTGCATGGTTTACCCCAGACTGAAAACTTATAAGAAGTACTTTCAAATCAAAGGCAGATTCATGTAGGGGCCAGTGGGAACATGTGCCTCCCGCTCACAGAACCCAAAATTAGCAGTGGGGACATGTGCCCCCCCCCACAGAACCCAAAATTAGCAGTTTTTAATAAAAAAATTTAGATATAATTATGTATATTTTGTAAAGTTTCCCACTGAAAAAGTTTAAGTGCCCTATAATGCTAATAAATCTTTCAGGATTTGAGTTATATTTAATTTTATTTATAGTTATATGATCATAAATTAGAGATTAAATTGTTGAAATACTAATTTTTAGCACTTTAATATCAAAAAAAAAATGAAAAATCTAGTGAAAATGACCAAATTTTTTTTGAATTTAGACCAGTTACGCGTAATATAGCCAGTTAAACACATGGTGTCAGAAATTGGACTCTGGATCCGCCACTGTTTCAAATATAAAGAATATGACACAGCTTCCTGCCAAGATGGTGTGAGTAGAACCAGAATACTTATAACATAAAGAATGTATGCAAGTCATATCGAAAACCGCATTTCAACGCAAGGAAAACAACATAGATTGTATTGAGAAATGATTAATCACTACATACTAGATAAGTTTCCTAAAACGCAAGAAACTAAATCTTTATATTTCGCTATTTTCGGAGGCCTGTGATTTACAACTTAAAGTAGAAATTTCACAGTCAAATCAACAAGAAACAAATGAGCACTTGACCTAAGACGTTAATATGCTTGTCGATATCAGCAAATAAGCAATGCAAGCTTATAATTACAGGAATAACATCTCAAAGTAGAAACTTCACTATGAATTAAATAAGAAACAAAAAGAAAATATTTGACCTATGAACTCAATATACTTGTTGATTTTAGCAATACTCTAAGAGGGCGTTTGGAAACTTACATTTCATTTCAAATTAGGGATTTCAAATGACAGTATTTGAGTTGTCATTTCAAATTCTCATGTTTATACTAATATTTGAATGTCCTGGATTTCAAATGAAATCCAAATTCTCAAACAGCTTATTTGATCAAATCCAAAATTTCAAATGAAATCTAGTTTCCCAAACGGGCCATAAGGTATATCTAATTTATTTATTAACCCTCTATGTGAATCAAACAGTCTTACAAAATAAAGGCATAGCAACCAGGTTGCAGCAAAGACAATAAATTAAAAAATTCTGCTTTATTTTCTCCTCTGAAGAGGAAAATGTTAATTACCTTGATGAGTTTTCCATCAACTGCAACAGTTATCATGTTTCCCAAAGAAAACGTTTCCAAATTCAGCGGTGGCAATGGCTTTTGCAAATAAAATCTTATAGCGTCGTTACAATGTTAACACTTCATTCTACATATATCTTTAGAATGATTTAACATGATTCATTGCAATATTTATCAACACTTCATTAGATATTAACATGAAAAAGATTGATCTCGGAAATATATGAATATATCCGCTGAACTTAAGAGACCCTAGCTCATAAAGTTTCATTATTATCAATATTATTCTGAAACATCAGCAAGTTATGAAGTATAACCTAAATACAGTTTGAAAACAACCTGTATTTTGGTAGAAATAGATTGCTGCTTGACATTCCTTAGATCTTCTAGTTTGCAGTCATCAAACCTGCATTTCTAATATTGATATTCAGTATACATAGAGAGTAAAAAATTACGCTAAAATTAGATGTGTTGGCTTGCAATTAAGGTGCTATTAATAGTTATTTGTTCCATCTTCTCCAAAAAGAGATATACATATATATGTGGATTTTGGCTGGATCATACATAGTTATCAGCTAGCACCACTAATTCAGCAGTGGTGCAACCAGATATTGGCACTTGAACAATCGGTAATTAAATAAATATGTTTCCTAACTTAACACACATACTAGATTTTACTAATTATTATCAAGTTCTAATTTAGTTGCACCCGAAAAAGATACAAGTCCACAGCCGTGTACAGACCTAGTTCATGTTAACTGTTAAAGTGTGAGAATTGAGGATATATATGATACGACAACCTTGTTAGTTTTTCAGTTTCCCACTTGTAATGCTTAATTAGATGAGGACAGTGGCTCAAATTCATCAGTTTTACCTTCATCACAGCTCTCACAGATAAGAGCCGCAGACTTATCACCCTGTCTGCTGGTCATCTTGATATTCTTTTGAACAGTCTTGCAGCTGTCTCGAGACTTGCCATTCATTGCTAATAGCATATTTCTCCATTTGTCCTGACAACTATATTCAAAAGTATTGTGGAGAAAAAGATACATAATAATGGAACCAAGGAAGGCTCGCATATATTCTTGCTGACAGTAATTATACTAGTATGTGCATAATTAGCTGATTCTTATTACTATTCAATCTGAGAGTAAGGTATTTATCAGCAATGAAAGAAGGTGTGTGCAAAGTTCATCATACCTTGAGGTCCACATTAGAACGTGCACTGCAAGATACTTCCGAACTGGTGGTCTTTGAGAATATCGGCCTATTTTCCCAGCACCGTGCTTAGTATTCCGTCTTTTAAAGCATCCTCCTCTTTGGCAGTCCACTTGAGATTACAAAGACCTGTTTCCTAGTATTATCTGTATGAAAGAGAAACAGTTAAAATCATGCTCGTCAGCACATTTGCATATGGAAAGAAGATAGTTAAAATTTTACTGAAACAATTTTAGCACAAACTACACTATATTCCACTTTTAATGTTTAAAGCAATCCCTCTAACCCCAACTTCCAGAGAAAACACAAGATATTGCACAGTTGTGGAAATGATTAATTATCATGATTCCACACCTGAAAATTGAAAAATTAAGTTGATTTTATATTCTACATGTGAGGAAAGTTATTAAAGACTAAAAGCAACATATAACTAACAAACAGGAAACTTAAGCTAAATCAAAAATACCAAGGACAAATTTGTACCCAAAGATCATCAAAGGTTACATAAGTCAAAATAACAATACGGTAGTCAGACGTGACAAACTACAGTAGATGTAGAAATGTCTAATAACTTTATGTATAGAAGGTAGAGCGTTGTGTGTCAGCATTTATATGCATTAAAACCCTTGTTTCATTTTAGTTTATTTTCCTTTATATTAAAGGGTATTCTTCCTTCATTCCTCTATGCTGATATTGGGTTAAAATATACCCCCACAATTCTCCCCTCAAACCAAGAGCTACAATTGTGGGGGCTTTACCTCCTAAGATGAATTTGACTGATCATCTTGTACTGCCGCTATTCATCTATTGAAACTGTCAGATGACCTCTAGCATGAAGACTTTCGACAGAATGCATCAACCTCAAATCTTCAATTGCGAGTAGACTTAAGGTTCTCCACCATATATAGGACTTGCAGCCCGTCAACCCTCAAGTTCTAGCTTCTAAATCTTTACCTTCTGATAACACATGTTGGGCCTCTAGCACTCATATATAACTTCATAGTAGTATGATAATGTTCATTTTGGGTCAAGCCCGCAAATAATTATTTTTGGACTCTCATACTAATAGGAAAGGAGTTAATAATGTGCTTATATGATATATCTAAAGAAAATTTTCCTTTCACTCATGTGAGATTTGGGTTGAGATCTCAATAGTCAGACCGAGGGGAGGCTATTCACTACAAGAAAATAAGGCTAAATTCAACTACATAAATACAACCAGGGTCAAATACAACCATATCTGGTTAAATTTAGGAGGCGCGGCTAAATTCAACCGCCAAGAGTCATATTTAAAAATGGTTGTATTTAGGCGGTCGAATTAAGAAGCAATTATAATACGACCGAACTCAATTACAGCTGGAAACGGTTGAATTTAGCCGCTCCACTAAATTCAACCGTATTCCGTCTACTTTAGCCTCACATAAATTCAACCGAATAATTACAACCGAAGCCTTTTACAACTGAAAACGGTTGAATTTATTCTTGCGAGAAAAATTTGAGGGCATTTTCCCGCCAATGGAATTTTCCCGCCAAAAAATGAGAGGGTAAAATTGGAGCCAAATATCAGCTTAAAATTTTAAAAAGTAATTTTTAAAAAAAAATCAGAAAAATAAAATTAATATTTTTAAATATTGCTAAAATATGTAAATAGAAATTAATTATACATTCATTCTAGATCTTGTAATTAATTTTTAATGTTTTTACATAAGTTTAACTATTTTCAATTATTTTTACAATAGTTGAATGTTCTGTAATTAATTTTGCTAAATTCAACTACAAGTGGTTAGTTTATAATAATAATATATTCATCCTAATTCTTGTAATTAACTTTTTATTATTTTTACATATATTTAACTATTTTCGTTTATTTTCGAATAGTACTTCTTACAAATGTTTAGTCCCATATTGATGTTTCCATTTTTTTAAAACTTTTGGGAATGATTCAACCTTACAGAGTATTATGGTAATAATTTTAGAAAAAAATAAATGTATCTGATTTGCTATTTTAATAGTCAACTACTATTTTGACTAGTAGTCCCATATTGATGTTACAATTTTTTTTAAAATATTTATGAATGTTCCAACCTTAAAGATGTCAAGATCTATATATTTTAGCGATATGATAAAAGTTTTAGAAAAAATTAAATGTTTTTGGTTTCCTATTTTAACAGTCAACTATTAGTTTGACCAGTACTTCTTACTAGAGTTTACTGATGTTTCGATTTTTTATAAATTGTTTATGAATGATCCAACCTTAAGGATGTCAGGATATATATATTATAGTGATATGATAAAAGTTTTAGAAAAAAATAAATGTTTTTGGTTTTCTATTTTAACAGTCAACTATGAGTTTGAACAGTACTTCTTGCTAGAGTTTAGTCTCATACTACTGTTTCGATTTTTTAAAAATAATTTATGAATGATTCAACCTTAAGGATATCAAGATATATATATTTTAGTGATATGATAAAAGTTTTAGAAAAAAATAAATGTTTTTGGTCTCCTATTTTAACAGTCAACTATTTGTTTGAGTCGTACTCCTTACTAGTGTTTAGTCACATACTGATGTTTCGATTTTTAAAAATTATTTATGAATGATCTAATCTTAAGGATGTCAAGATATATATATTTTAGTGATATGATAAAAGTTTTAGAAAAAAATAAATGTTTTTGGTTTTAACAGTCAACTATTAGTTTGACTCATACTCGTTACTAGTGTTTAGTCCCATACTGATATTTCGATTTTTTAAAAATTATTTATGAATGATCCAACCTTAAGAATGTCAAGATATATGTATTTTAGTGATATGATAAAAAATTTAGAAAAAATAAATATTTTTGGTTTCCTATTTTAACAGTCAACTATTAGTTTGACATGTACTTCTCACTAGAGTTTAGTCTCATACTGATGTTTTGATTTTTTCAAAATTATTTATGAATGATCCAACCTTAAGAATGTCAAGATATATATATATATACATATATTTTTTAGTGATATGATAAAAAATTTAGAAATAAATAAATATTTTTGGTTTCCTATTTTAATAGTCAACTATTAGTTTGACAAGTACTTCTTACTAGAATTTAGTCCCATACTGATGTTTCGATTTTTTTAAAATTATTTATGAATGATACAACCTTAAGGATATCAAGACATATATATTTTAGTGATATGATAAAAGTTTTTAGAAAAAAATAAATGTTTTTGGTTTCCTATTTTAACAGTCAACTATTAGTTTGACCCGTACTCGTTACTAGTGTTTAGTCCCATACTGATGTTTCGATTTTTTAAAAATTATTTATGAATGATCCAACCTTAAGGATGTCAAGATATATATATTTTAGTGATATGATAAAAGTTTTAGAAAAAAATAAATGTTTTTGGTTTCCTATTTTAACAGTCAACTATTAGTTTGACCTGTACTCCTTAGTAGTTTTTTTTTTAAAATTATTTATGAATGATCCAACCTTAAGGATGTCAAGATATATATATTTTAGTGATATGATAAATTTTTTAGAAATAAATAAATATTTTTGGTTTCCTATTTTAACAGTCAACTATTAGTTTGACAAGTACTTTTCACTAGAGTTTAGTCTCATACTCACATACTGATGTTTCAATTTTTTAAAAATTATTTATGAATGATCCAACCTTAAGGATTTCAAGATATATATATATTTTAGTCTCATACTCCCATACTGATGTTTCAAGATATATATATATATTTTAGTGATATGGTAAAAGTTTTATTAAAAAATAAATGTTTTTGGTTTCCTATTTTAACAGTCAACTATTAGTTTGACCCGTACTCTTTACTAGTGTTTAGTCTCATACTGATGTTTCGATTTTTTAAAAATTATTTATGAATGATCCAACCTTAAGGATGTCAAGATATATATATATTTTAGTGATATGATAAAAATTTTAGAAAAAATAAATTTATTTTGGTTTCCTATTTTAACATTCAACTATTTTAGCAATCAATCAGTAGTTTGACGAGTATTTCTTACTACTCTTTAGTCCCAAATTTTTTATTAAAATAAGGAGCTCTTAAATCAAATTATAAAAATTTTAATTTTTATTAAAAGAATGATTAAATAATTATAATAATTTTTAAAAAATTATTTGGACTTTTTTATAAAATAAAATAGATAGTATATCTCGGTTGATTTTATAAAATGACACTCTTAAATTCAACCGATAACAGTTGAGTATAGTGACACGTCAGCGATCCACGTGATTTTTATCCAACGCACGAGATTCAACAACTAAAAGAATAATCTGACGGTTGATTTTACATTATATAAAAACAAAATTAATAAACTAAAATACTTTTATTTTTACTTTATAACCCCCCACCCCAGTTCCCACCCACCACTACACCATAAATGGCCTACAGCAACACCAAGAAAATGTTACAACAGGCCCAAAAAAGTGTTACCACAGCCAGAAAAAGGCCTAAGGTAACATAAAATTTAAGTTGCCCTTTTTCGAGTTACCTTTGGCCCCTAAGGTAACATTTCCTTTGCCCTGGTGCAACATGTACTTTTGTGTTATAATAGACATCAAAGGTAACGTCAATGTATGTCTATACTATCACACTATATATGTTACCTTTGCACTTTGAATTTGTAAAAAAAAAATGGGGTCCACTTGTGGGGCCCATATTGGGGCCCACAGGTGAGCCCCATTTTTATAATGATTTGTATTATATTAATTTGACATGATTTGTTTGTAAATTGAACACATATACCATTAACATGTTTTTCATATGTAAAAAGCAATACTACATGAAATTATGCTATTTGAAATCGAACAATCCCATCATTACATACCACAAAATGTATTACATCCAAATCAACTCAAACATTCAAACATCACATGTCTAAAACTACGACAACGACAATTATTTTAACAAAACAAAATAGTTCAGTTCTTTACTAAACATTAGGAAAAAAAAGATAAACTTAATAAAATAGTAACACTGGAAATTCTTCACATTCTCCTCGACTTCAGACGCAAGTGTTTGATCCACTTTTTGTTAAGTGTCCTCTTTTACCAGCATGTCCCTAACTGCATGATACCCCAAAGATAACAATGCACAAATTAGTTAAGCACTTCTGATAGATGCTTTAGGCAGACAAACATTAAACCGCATTTATGAGAGTGCAAAAGCATGGTAGAATTTAAAAAACAAATATAATGTACGTACAAAACAAAGTTAAAATACTTGAGGGGCAGGAATGATATAACCGAAATAGATAAAGCCTTATACGATGTAATTCTAAAGAAATTACATTACAGTAGCATGTAATTCCGGAAATACAGGTTCAACAGAAATGCATCTGGTGACATGCATTCAGCAGAACACAGACAAAGCATTACAGTATCATGTAATTCCAGAAATACAGGTTCAACAGAAATGCAGGTGAGTATTTAAATTGTGGACAAAGAGGTATATGTCAAAAAGGCCGACAACCTCTAAAAATTAATTTCGCATCCATGACGAAACAATGTATATTAACTGACTGTTCTGGTGCTAAGAAACCCCTCAGATAAGTAAATTCAACAAAATCACATATCTTGCTTTAACATCTGTTTTATACAGATTCAGTTGCAAATTTAAATGAACAAACTGCAGATGTGAAGATATAAATTACCTGATCCCTGCAACAATCCCAGCTGACATTATTTTTGATGTTTCAGCATAATGTTGCCCCATGATCCATGTAAGCGCCGTAGCATAAACTGCGTATGAATATCACTAGGCGTTAAATTCAGCGCTGCCAATTTCATAATCAATTCAAATTTACAAGATTATCACCAGTCAAAACTTTGCATTACTTCTGTAATAATATTCTACAATCTAAGCATAAGTAAAGAAAGGTGTACAAACTTAGGTTCTATATTCTTCACATGCTAAACAGATGTTTATTTTCCCTGGTCTTCCTAAACAGCATCTAAATATGTGCTAACTAATAGATCCACAAGAATCTATATCAAAAAGCAATGGTAGAGCTAGAAAACCTTAACTCAGGGGACAGGGCACTAAAATAAATTAAAAACATACAAGTCAGACATCTCTTTAAAAAAAAAAATTCTCTACTGGGGGCAAAAATTATTTCCAATCATATATCATAATATGATTAGTATTTTTTTTTATTTTTGGGTTTAGTGGGGACTATAAATCCCTCCAGCCTGTATGTACACTTAAACATCGATAACTAACATTCAAGGAGAATTTTATTCAATTATTGAGATTATTCAATTCCGAAGTTTAAATACATTGTCTCTTCTACACTGGTATGTTTAGACCGAAAGAAGTTTTTAGCAAACCTATTATTCTTATTCAGTACCAACATTTGGTATCCATTATTGATTTCATTCTTAATCCATTACAAAAATAAAATAGCATGTTCATAAATACATAGAAATAATAGAAAGTATCATTTTAAATGTGACAACATAAATATGTATAAAGAAGAAAACAATAAAAATGTAGATTACCAGTCTCAAGAATGAAAGCAAAAAAGGAATTAGCTAGCTTATGAAAAGCATTGAGACTCAAATATCCAGCTAAAATGAGCAATAGACCTATGCCAAGACCTCCACCAAGAGACGCAGTGCTTCCGTTCTTGATAAATCCAGTGATCCCTCCGCAAGCAACCAGCATTCCATATGGGATCGTAAAGAAAAAATCAGTACTTACCTCTTCTTAGCTGCAACAACAGAAATTACCAAATTACTAGGTTATACCAACACTCTCAACAGAGAGAAATAAAAAGCTGGCGTGTTAGTTGCATGTACATTTATAACTCATCTGATTCATGAAATGTTCTAGTATAGTAATGCTTAATATTACAATAACTGCACATTTTTTACCTTCTCTCAGTTTGATTCTTATCCTGTTTGTCTTTGGATGGCTTCTGTACAGTAAACTTATGCAGCAGTGGTTTATCCATTGTGAGCTTTAGGAGATTCTCGGTTAGGAGATTCTCGGTGTATACAAATGAATTACACTCGACAGGAATCCCACGCATCCTAACCTTCTTGACTTTATTCTTGTCAAGGTCATACCACAAAAGCTTTTCTGTATCGACCTCTAGAAGTACATCACTACAACTATATTAATCAAAAGATAGATAAATGATTGATAGATAAATAGCTACACCTAATACTCATACCAATCAGTACTATTAGAAAAGGTACAAAAATCACTAAATTAAAGAACTAGAAGTAGTCTATATCTCAAAAATTATCACAAGATTCAATTAAAACTTAAAAAAAAATCCCAAAAATCAACAAAAACATATAAATAAACAAATCGTTCCTTAACTGAAAGTGCAGACCTAGACGAGACAATCTCCGCAAGCATCTACATACAAATAAACAGAGAAAAACTCATATAAACATATAAAAGCCAATAACACAAAAAAACCCTAATTGTAAAAATCCAATTTGGAAAAATACCTTTAGATAAAACCCTAATTGAGAAACCCGATTGCAGAAGAATAACCGATTGTAGAACAAGAAGACCCGATATCAGTGAAGCCCCAAACCAATTGTGTTGAGAAACATGAATGTAAAACAAGACGACCCGGTTGAATCCTTTTGCAGTGAAGCCCTAAATTGATAGGGCGCGAATCAATTGAACAAAGACCTAGCTAATCTATAATTCAGTTCAATTGAAAATTGAGAGTGACTGAGAGAGAGACTTTTAGAATGTGATAGAGCAACTGTGAGAGATGTTTAGATGTTTAGATATTTTTAGACCGAGAGAGATGCTTCTCCAAAATTTTGAGCCCGCTCTCTCAAAATTTTGAAGTCACCTGATCTGAGTCCAATGAGAGCCCAACAAGAGTTCAAACAACTGTCCCTAATTTCACTTTTATTTTTTATTTTTTTAATAAACTTTTAAATTTAAAGAGTGTTCAATTTTTTTATTAATAAAAATTATCAGTTACTAATTAGTACAGTTAACAAAATTTAACAAAAAAACTATTTTATCATTCTTAGCTAATATTAATATTATTGTTTAATTAAATTATCAAAATTGATTAATTTTCAAGTCAAATAATTATATATATTTATTTTTTTGTAAAAATTACTTTTTTATCTATTACCACCCTATTGTAACATAAATTTCCACATGTTACCGTATGTAACACTTTGAAGTTATAGTAACATGGTACAAAGGCTATGGTAACATAAAAAATACTACGTTGCGGTAGGCTAAGATGAGCATAGCTAAGGTAACATATTTTTTTAACACGCATGATTAAACGATTGCGATAGGGCATCTATGGTATAGTGCACCCCCGTTCCCTTTCCCCCTGTTCATTCTTGCCCTCCCCGGCTCCCCTCCCCCCTCCTTTTTCTTTTTCCGGCCAACTTTTTATTTTTTTCCGGCCAATCCCTCTTTATTCCTTTACCAATTCCCTTTTCTTCTATTTTTCTACAACTCAATTACCCGCATCTCAAAAACCATTTTTTATCTTTATTTTTCGAACAAAAACTTAGGTGGGTTTTTAAAATTTGGTGTTTTAATTTCGTTTTTATTATGGGTTTGTGTTTAAGAAAGTTGGAGGAGTATATGTATGAAATTTTTGAAGTGAAAACTTGAAATTTGTATAAATTAAATTTGGTATGACTTTTGATTCATATATTTGTTCTTGATGAATTGTTTTGTATTAATATAATTATTGATAATCGATTGTACGTTATTAGCTATGCTTGGGATACTAGTTTGTTGAATTTTGTTGAGATTTACATGATTTCGAGTTTGGCCGGAAAGTTATGATTTTAATCGGAAAATGCATTATATAATTGATATGTCTTTGTTGAGGTTATATTTGAATTGTGGAAACGATGTAAACTAATTTGTTGTGTGAAATTGGACCGAAAAAACCCTTTTTTTGCAACATCGGAGTTATTGGAATGATTATCGTATTTTTTGAAACTCGCCGGAATCTGAGAATTTTTTCGGCGAGATTTTTTTTTTAAAATCTGGTGCTCGTTAATTCGACCGCATTCGGTCGAATTTAGAACAATGTTTATAATCGTATACGGTCGAATTTATGTTTTAGGCGGAAGTTTCAAAAAAATTCAAAATTTCAAATTTTTGGGCGGGATTTTCAAATTTTAGGTGAAAAACAAATTCTACCAATTTTGGTCGAATTTAAACGGTTGTATTTAGCCGGTCGTATACTAAATACGACCGGTTTACTAAATATTACTCGAACATTTTCGACCGGCCGAAAAACCGGTTGTATTTAGCTAAATACAACCGAAAACGGTCGAATTTAACTAAATACAACCGGTTTTTTTCCGGTTGTATTTACCCATTTTTTTTGTAGTGATTTTAATCTGACCTCCTCTAAAAACGTAGTAAATAATTCAAACTCCGAACAGTCTTCAAACATCGATAAATAAAATAAGTAAACAAAAATTAGTGACTTCTTGGATTCTTAACCCAAAAATTCATATCTACCCCCATTCGCTATACCAAAATAAACTATATGCTCAAAGTCTTACAAAGTTAATCTTGAAAAAATTACTAAATTAAATGAATTAAACCTCGGTTCAGGCTGGCCTTGGAAAATTTGTGACAAGTAAACTTTTTTAGCCCCAAATCTCTCACAATCCTATTGATTCTTCCCAGATTTTAGCCCCCGAATTCATATCTACCCCAATTCCCCAAAATTCAAAGAGGGAAATTCTACTTTTTCCCCAAAATTTTGGCGGTAAATTTGACTTTTCTCAAATTTTTTGCGGAGAATAATTTATGATGAATTCCATCGTAAATTAGCACATAATTTTTGATATTTTCAATTTTTAAAAATATTATTTCATGATCCAACCATAATAATATCAACCTTTATCTGTTTGGGTGACATTTCAGAAATTTCATAAAAAATTAAATATTTTGATAAAATTATTTAATATGAAATATTGATTATATCACTAATATATATATATATATATTCATATGGGTGGATAAGTGAAAAATATTTTTAAAATAATCGAAACACAAATTCAGAACTAAACACTGGTTAGGTGTACTAGTCAAACTGATACTCGATTGTTAAAATGGCTAATCAAATAACATTGTTTTAATATTAAATTTTGGTTATATCACTATTATATATATCTATTGAAATCCAAACGGTTGGATTATTGAAAAATATTTTTAAAATAATCGAAACACCAATTCAGGGTTAAACACTAGTTAGTTGTACAAGTCAAACTCATGTTTGACTGTTAAAATGACAAACCAAATAAAATTATTTTGATATAAAATTTTGGTTATATCACTAATATATATGTATATTTATTTATTTACATCCATATGGTTTGATCATTGAAAAATATTTATAAAATAATCGAAACATCAATTCAGTATTAAACAATAGTTTATTGTACTAGTCACACTCATGCTTGACTGTTAAAATGACAAACCTAATAAAATTATTTTGATATTAAATTTTGGTTATATCACTAATATATGTATCTATTGACATCCATATGGTTTGATAGGTGAAAAATATTTTTAAAATAATCGAAACACATATTCAGAACTAAACACTGGTTAGCTATACTAGTCAAACTGATACTTGATTGTTAAAATGGCAAATCAAATGACATTGTTTTAATATTAAATTTTCGTTATATCACTATTATATATATATCTATTGAAATCCAAACGGTTGGATTATTAAAAAAAATATTTTTAAAATAATCGAAACACCAATTCAGGATTAAAAACTACTTAGTTGTACAAGTCAAACTCATGTTTTACTGTGAAAATGAAAAACCAAATAAAATTATTTTGATATGAAATTTTGGTTATATAACTAATATATATCTATTTACATCCATATTGTTTGATCGTTGAAAAATATTTATAAAATAATCGAAACACCAATTCAGGATTAAATATTAGTTAGATGTACTAGTCAAACTTGACTGTTAAAATAACAAACAAAATAAAATTATTTTGATATAAAATTTTGGTTATATCACTAATATATATACATCTATTGACATCCATATGGTTGGATAAGTGAAAAATATTTTTAAAATAATCAAAACATAAATTCAGAACTAAACACTAGTTAGTTGTACTAGTCAAATTAATACTTGACTGTTAAAATGGAAAATCAAATAACATTATTTTAATATTAAATTTTGGTTATATCACTATTATATATATCTATTTGTATCCAAACATTTGGATTATTGAGAAATATTTTTAAAATAATTGAAACACTAGTTAGTTGTAAAAGTCAAACTCATGTTTGACTGTTAAAATGACAAACCAAATAAAATTATTTTGATATGAAATTTTGGTCATATCATTAGTATATATCTATTGACATTCATACAGTTGGATCGTCGAAAAATATTTTTAAAATAATCTAAACACAAATTCAGGACTAAACACTAGTTTGTTGTACAAGTTAAACTCATCCTTGACTGTTATAATGGCAAACCAAATAAAATTATTTTGAGATGAAATTTTGGTTACATCACTAATATATATATCTTTTAACATCCATATGGTTGGATCGTTGAAAACTATTTTTAAAAAATTGAAACACCAATTGAGGATTAAACACTAGTTTGTTGTAATAGTCAAACTGAAGGTTGACCGTTAAAATGGCAAACCAAATAAAATTATTTTGATATGAAATTTTGGTTACATCACTAATATATATCTATTAACATCCATATGGTTGGATCGTTGAAAAATATTTTTAAAATAATTGAAACACAAATTTAGAACTAAACACTTTAGTTGTACTAGTTAGACTGATACTTGACTGTTAAAATGGAAAATCAAATAAAATTGTTTTAATATTAAAATTTGGTTATATATCTATTGAAATCCATACGGTTGGATCGTCAAAAAATATTTTTAAAATAATCGAAACACAAATTCAGGACTAAACACTGGTTAGTTGTACAAGTCAAACTCATGCTTGACTGTTAAAATGGCAAACCAAATAAAATTATTTTGATATAAAATTTTGGTTACATCACTAATATATATCTATTAACATCCATATGGTTGGATCATTGAAAACTAGTTTTAAAATAATTGAAACACCAATTGAGGATTAAACATTAGTTTGTTGTACTAGTCAAACTGAAGCTTGACCGTTAAAATGGCAAACCAAATAAAATTATTTTGATATGAAATTTTGGTTACATCACTAATATATAAATCCATTAACATCTAAATGGTTGGATCATTGAAAAATATTTTTAAAATAATTGAAATACAAATTCAGGACTAAACACTGGTTAGCTGTACAAGTCAAACTCATGCTTGACTGTTAAAATGGCAAACAAAATAAAATTATTTTGATATGAAATTTTTGTAACATCACTAATATATATCTATTAACATCCATATGGTTGGATCGTCGAAAAATATTTTTTAAATAATCGAAACACAAATTCAGAACTAAACACTAGTTAGCTGTACTACTTAAACTGATACTTGACTGTTAAAATGGAAAATCAAATAAAATTGTTTTAATATTAAATTTTGGTTATATCACTATTATATATCTCTATTGAAATCCATACGGTTGGATCGTCGAAAAATATTTTTAAAATAATCGAAACACAAATTCAGGACTAAACACTGGTTAGTTGTACAATCAAACTCATGCTTGACTGTTAAAATGGCAAACCAAATAAAATTATTTTGATATGAAATTTTGGTTACATCACTAATATATATATATATATATATATATATATTAAAATCCATACGGTTGGATCGTTGAAAACTATTTTTAAAATAATCGAAACACCAATTGAGGATTAAACACTAGTTTGTTGTACTAGTCAAACTAAAGCTTGACCGTTAAAATGGCAAACGAAATAAAATTATTTTGATATAAAAATTTGGTTACATCACTAATATATATCTATTAACATCTATAAGGTTGGATCGTTGAAAAATATTTTTAAAATAATCGAACACTTGTTAGCTGTATAAGTCAAACTCATGCTTGACTGTTAAAATGACAAACCAAATAAAATTATTTTGATATGAAATTTCGGTTACATCACTAATATATATCTAGTAACATCCATATGGTTGGATCGTTGGAAACTATTTTTAAAATAATCGAAACACCAATTCAGGATTAAACACTAGTTAGTTGTACTAGTCAAACTGATGCTTCACTCTTAAAATGGCAAACCAAATAAAATTATTTTGATATAATATATTGGTTACATCCCTAATATATATATATTTATTGACATCCATACGGTTGGATCATTTAAAAGTGTTTTTAAATAACTGAATTAACCGAAGTAATTATATCTATATTTTAAAATTATATATATATATTATATTTCAGTAAAACATTAAACAAACAAAACATGTGAAGCTGTGAAGTCGACTAGCACTAGATAGAAAAGAGTTAATAATGTGCTTATATGATATATCTAAAGAAAATTTTCCTTTCACTCATGTGAGATTTGGGTTGAGAGCTCAATAGTCAGACCGAGGGGAGGCTATTCTAATCTGACCTCCTCTAAAAACGTAGTAAATAATTCAAAATCTGAATAGTCTTCAAACATCGGTAAATAAAATAATTAAACAAAAATTAGTGACTTCTTGGATTCTTAACCCTAAAATTCATATCTACCCCCATTCTCTATACCATAATAAACTATATGCTCAAAGTCTTACAAAGTTAATCTTTAAAAAATTACTAAATTCAATGAATTAAACCCCGGTTCACACTGGCCTTGGAAAATTTGTGACAAGTAAACTTTTTTAGCCCCAAATCTCTCAGAATCCTATTGATTCTTCCCAGATTTTAGCCCCCAAATTCATATCTACCCCAATTCCCCAAAAACACAAAAAAATATGTGCTCAAAGTCTAACAAACAAATTCACCTAATCAATTAGGCACAAAAATCCAGATAAAAATTCAGCATTCAGAACCTTTTAATCCCTTAAACCAACTGATCGAGTAATTAAAATCTAGTTAACATCACATAAACGCACAAATTAAGTACACATAGTTTGAGATCAAACAAGATAAATAAACAATTCAAGATATACAACATCTACCACCTACTATTAATAAACAGCCAAAATACAATAGTTTTATTTCCCTTTGTGAGAAGAACCTGATTGTAACTAATTCAAAAACAAAAAATTCAAAAGATTAGATCACTGCAATTAATAATTTCCAATATTCTTGATACAAATGGTGACCAGTTGCAAAGAATTTTCAAGAAAAAAAAGTGTAAGAGAAATTTGAGCTCGCTTGAATTATTTGACAGCATGAAATCCTAGAACTTCTGTTATAATGTAAGTGTATGTGTGCGCAAAGGAGATGATTCTAGCTTGTCGTTATCTTTACCCGCCCTAAAGAATTTTGAAACGATGCATGTACTTTAACATAACGCTCTCATTAGACACTTCCGGTTTGGAAAATCTCAAAGTGACTTATAAATTAAATTGATAATGATAAGTTGATAAATGCTTATAAGTTATACTAGCTTAAATTTCGTTTCCGTTAATATTTTAATAAATTTTGAATTTTTTATCCAATCATATATTAATTTTAATATATTTATATGAATATACAATAAGTATAGATTTATAATAAAAATAATAAAAGAATGAGTTGTGATCGTAGTTTAGTAGGATAAGTTTTCGTCATAATTTAGCGGGATAAGTAAACTATATTTAGTAATTTAACAATTTAGTAGTTTAGCTTGTATATAACACTATTTATTTTATTTCTAATAATCAAAAAAAGACGATAATCGTTGAAACAAAATATAACTCATTCCGATTATTATATTATAGTATAGATTTTTAAATTGCGTCAATAGAATTTATTATTTTATTTTATCCCGATTTAGCAAATCCAATTAAATATGTACTCGATTTTTCTATAGCGCGTATCAATAGTATAGTTTTATTTAAACCTAGATGGATAGTGTATATAATTTTAATATTTTTTTGTTCCGAGGCTATTATACCTACTAACGAATTGTCTTTTGATTTTATTTTTGTTTTTGACTTGTTCAATAATATAACTTTTTTATACAGGTGAACAATATATATTATTTTTATTCCCAAGGAACTAACAATGAGATTTACAGAAGGGGGGTTGATTGTAAATCTCAAAACTTTTTCAAGTTTTGAGCAGTTTCAAAGGCTAAGTGTTTTGATGAACAGTTGTGTATGAATTGCTTTGAGCAGGTGCAGATAGATATATATTCAAGACACAATTGTAAAGAACTCAAAGGATTTAAAAACTTTTCTGGTGGATTTGTTGTTCCACCAGAGATGTGTATTTCAGAAAATCTGTGATTCAAAGAATTGATCACAGTTGTGTCCTAGTACAAACTAGATGATTTTCTCTCTATATTTTTCTAAACAGCTCTGGAAAATTCATCATCTAATTACTAGCTGTAACTTGGTTTATATATCACCAAGTTTACAAGTGAAGACAAAGATAAAATACAATTTTTAAAATAGTTCTTCACATGTTTCTTCTTCATTTCTCTATCCAATGCAATCTAGGATAATCTGTGAATCTTTAAATACTTCCTTGTTTGCACCAGAATGGAAATGCTGCATTTTCTTGATTCCTCCAAGAGGCTACCACATTCCAATTATCTCTATCAACCCATGTGCCTCTGTCAGCTTATGAATTGGCACTGTCAACTGCTATTGAACTGAGCATCCGTTGAAGCTTTCATCCGTTGATGCTTTATCAGTTGAAGCTTTATCCGTTGATGCATTAACAGTTGAAGCTTTATCCGATGATGTACTCATCCGTTGATGGATGTTATCCGTTGAAGCTTTAGAGACATCCGTTGAAGCTTTGTTTCTCATCCGTTGAAGGCCTTTAATCTATCAGTTGATACTACTTCATTTATACAAAATTACAAGGCATGAAATATTTACAATTAGCCCTCCTATTTGCATATCCACTAGTAGTCAACATGACTTATAATTTCCCACAACTTCTAAGAATTATAACTTAAATACAGAAGTTGAAATGTGCTACAATACTAAACTTATTTTAAGTAAAGCTACTCCATTAATGGATAGCCAAAGTGGTCTTATCCATTGAGGCTACAACCACTAGATTTCTACTTAAGTGTTTTGTTTAACTTATCATCAAACTAATACACATATTCCTAACAATCTCCCCCTATTTATGTCTACTAGAATTGTAGGCATAAATTTAGGTTTAACTTGATGATAACAAAACACTTAACAAATATATGAGCTGAAATCAAATAGAAATTCAAAAGTGATGCACAAGTGTATGTACTGAGATAGAATTGAAGAATTACATTATTTCCAAGGATGCTCCTTTAGACTGAGCAAATTATTTTCTTTTCCTTTGTTCCCTTATTTTCTTCCCTAGCCTCCTGTCATTTTCCTCTACTTGGAGTTGGAGTTGTCTGTAGAATTCAGATTCATCTTCTTCACTGATATCCAACTTAGATTGCATGTCCTTGAGAGTTCCATTACTGGCAATTTTAAGCTGGTCTTCAAATCTGAAAAATCTCATGACTCCTTTATTATCTCTGAACTCCATCAACCGATGAGGTGATTTATGAATTGTAATTCCATGCTCAGGGATGCGTAATGTTCTAGGCAAGGAATTAGACTCCCGCCAAGTTTTCCTTATGTTGGCAATCTTGTTGAGAATCTCAGTTTTGGCAGTCCTGGTAAAGCCAGAATCCCTTTTGATAGCTGAGTAAACTCTAACCAAGGTAGAATAGCACTCATTTAGAATTCTTTGAAGAGGCCAAGTCCTTTCCTCACTTCCTTTATACTTGAACACTAGCCTTTCTGGGAGCTGTTTGTAGGAACTTATTCCCCTTACTTCCTCCAGCTCATCCAGATAGAGTTCAATATATGTATACTCTTTTATGTCACAAATGTGAACATAATCATCCTTTGAGGCTTGTGGCTTAGGCTTAAGTTTATGTTTCTGAGTGAATTTACTTGAGGTTAGGGGATGTGTTGATTTGGATTTTCTTTTCAGTTTCTTTGGTGGTGGAGAGGTAGTTAGGAAGGTAGGCAAGTTGATGGTGTCCCAATCAATAGGTTCCTCTTTAGGGATGATTGGTTCACCATGGACATTTATACTGGGATCAGCAACAAAAGGTTCAGGAATGGAAGGTAGTGGTTTAGATTTTGATTAGGTTTCCACAGTGTCATCTCCACTCTTCCTTTTTGCATTGGCCTTCTTTCTGTTCCCTTTCTGCCATTCCTTTCTTTTCTCCCTTCTTTCCTCCACACTCTCACCAACCACATTCCCCATATCCACATTTCTGCTTTCAATCTTGTCTTCTTCACTTTTGTCTTCAATCTTATTCTTTTCTTCAGTCTGACTTGGCTTTAGCTGTTTTTCAAGCTTTGCTTATGCTCTTTTGTCAGCCTTCAGCTTTTTAGCTTCTTCCTTTAACCTCATGGTTTCTTCCCTCTTGGCTATTGAGAATTTGGGATGTCCTTGCATCACACAAATACTCTTTCCCTCTCTATAGATGATAGCCATATTCATTCTTTCCACTACATCCTTGGTCTCTTTGTGCTTTATGATGTTATTACCCAAAACTTTGTCTTCATCAGGCTTTGGAAGAGGAAAATCCACTTTTTTTAGTTGAACAAAGTTTAGAGGGTTCTTTGTAGAGTCCTTGTTGAATCTAGTGGATGGCTTGAGTACCATGGGCTTCAGGTCCCTGAAAGAAGTTTCTCCAACCTTATTCCTCCTTACTGGATTGAGCTCCATTGTGATTTGCTCAACTTTTGTGCTATGTTTCACAGATAAGGATTTTATAGTTGTAGAGCCAAACACCTGTTGCATCCTTTCATCAATTTTCTCCTTTGCTCTTTCACCTTCATCTCAGCTGCTGCTAGCTAGATTAGATTAATTCCATCAAGCTTTCCTTTAATTTGAAGTGTTGGATAAGTAGTGATGGCAGGAACTAGCACTTTGGATATTTGAATGTTTATAGATGGCTCCCCTGTAGATGGTTCTCCTCCCCCTTCCACTTTATTCTCCCCCTTTTTGTTATCATCAATGAGAGGAGTCAAGCCTTGTGCTTTAGCCAGTTGCATTAGAAGACTAGTCTGAGACTGTTGATTTTGAAGAATGGTGACCACAGAGTTTTCAATAACTTGAACTATGTCCTCCAATTTGGCCAGCTTCTTTTCAGCATCTGATTCTCTTCTCAGTCTTAGTAACAGGTCCTGCATGGTACCAAAGGGCATGATTGAATCCAGCTTCTCAGAATTGTAGGACTTCAAGTCAGCTATATCCTTCTTGAGTTCATCCACACTCAGATTTTGTCTTAATTGTTGTAGCTTCATGAGATGTAGAGAATATAAGTGGGCTTGAAGAATATTCTTGGTACCAGCATTTGAGGTGTTCTGAATGGCCTTTTGGATAGACATGACTTGTTTGACTAAGGATACATTGAATTGTCCTGGTGTAGACTCCTTTGTCAATGCCCATTCAGGTAAATTTGGAATAGAACTCGGGCCTTCATCTCCCCCTAAGTTCATGCTTCCATCAAATGAAACAGAGTCATCATCATTAGAATTTACTTCAAATTCTTCAGATGGCTCACCAGCTGTAGAAGGCATCAAATTGACAGTAGCTTTATCCCTTTGTAGAGATTCTGAAGTATGTACTAGATTTAAAATCTTCTCTGCCTCCTCATTGCCCTGAGTAGCTAACAGTTGATAGGCTGACACAGGATGAGTAAAAGTGTCAGCATCCAAGGAAATGTTATCAATTATAGCTTTATAATGTTGCTGAAATTGTCTTTCCTTTTCAGCATCATCCACAATCATTGACTCATGAGCAATGGTTGGATCCTCCCGTATACCTTCTGTACCTGCCTTTCTCTCAATTTCTCTCTTTTCTTGCATCAGGGGCTCCCCCTGGCTCACACTCCTCATACCCTCACCTTCACCTACTAAGGTGGCACTCCTCTCACTTTCTTTTGCCATGCTGGAAGAAATAGCATGCATATTTAGACTCTCAAGCTCTCTTTTTTCCTGGGAGCAACCCAGCCTCTCACTCAAATTTTCACTCCCTTCCCTCAATCCTAGAAGTGATTGTACAGTAACCATGTCTTCTACACTTGGAATTAATTCAGTTGTTTGTGTAGAGGCTATTAATGGATAAGGAGTATCCGTTGAAGTGGAAATTGATGGTATCAACGGATAATTCATTTTAAGATTATGCGTTGAAGAACAACCACTTGTCAACGGATGAGAGATATCCGTTGAAGAAGTAAAAGAAGTAAAAATTGAAAGTGACATAATTGTTGAATATGTGTGGATTGATTTTAATTTAGGTGACATAGATTCTTCAACTAAGTCTGAAAGAATTGGCTGATGATCCAACAAATCATCTAAAAGATGATGATCACCAGTATTTGAGTGGGGCTCATCCCTGAGTTGTAAAGAGGGCGAATCAGGAATTGATGTGAATATCATGTCCACATCCAGAGATGGTGATGGAGAATTTGGTGATTGATGTGTGTCAATTTTGAGAGAATGGGGTTGTGACTCCACATTTGTTGGAGTCACATTAAGCTGAATTTGAGAAGACATAGATACAGGTGGGTGTATCTGTGCAGTGTGTGCACCCTGTGTGGAAGCTAGGGTTTTGACCTTTTTTCTTCTTGTAAAGGCTTTTACAGGTGAGTGTGTGGCTTCAGTGTAACTCCCTCTTTTGTTATGTGTCCCTGGTTGGGGACTATTTTCAATAGTTGCATCCTTTTGGGAGGATGCAACTAGGGATGAGTTTGAATCATTTTCAACCACCACAGTCTTTTGAGAAACTGTGGCTTGGCTAGCTGGGGTACCACTCACCTCTCCTACCTTATCCTGGGGGTTTTGTTGATGTTCACCCCTCCCCTCACCACTCACACCCTGTTCACTCCCCTCAAGGTTTATGGTAGTTGTTACAACTGTTGTCTTTTGAGAAACAACAGAGGTGGCTTTCTTTGACTTTGGTTTTGAAACTTTAGGTTTGGTGGCCTTGGTAGGAATCTGTTGGGACAAAGACACAGATTCAATATTTACACTTGAAGCCAAAGAAATGATGGGGTTGGAAGTAGTAGGAGTTGAAGAAGTATTTACCTCACTTACCTGAGGTGCATTCATGATTGGTAAGTATACCAATGGGACCTGATTATTGGGGTTAATTCTCAAAAGGTCTGCAAGGACCCTCTTCTCTTGTGCCCAGCATTTGAGTTTATTACTCTCATTGGTTATGACCAAACCTTCAGCAGCATGGTTAGCCAATAACATAAAGAATCTAGCATAGTAGATGTTATGAAGTCTATTAGCCTTGTTACCTAACCTAGTAACCAATTCTAGCATAACATAATTGCTAAAATTAAAGTACCTATTAGAAACTAGCATATAGAGCATATTAACAAGAGATGAAGTTATTGCATCAAAATTACTAATTTTCCCAGAGAAAACCTTGATAAAGGCATCACCAAGAAAACTCCATTCTTTCCTAAGGCTTTTTCTCCTAATACTTCCTAAACTAGCAAAATCAAAGGAATAGCCTATGGAATCTAACATGCTAGATACATCATTATTAGTGTGTTATGTCATGGGATTGTTTTCAGGTAGTTTGAAACAGGACTGTATATCATCACAGTTAATACAGTAATCTTTACCTTTGAGAGATAAAGTCATGGTCATATCAGTAGGGTTGAACTCTGCAGTTGTCCAAATCTCCTTAATTACCTCACAGTAAATTATTGGGGCTTCCAGCATTGCATAGCTTAGTTTGCAGTTTTTGATGAAGTCCATCATCTTGTGATAATCTGAGTGGGCTTCGTTCTTTTCCACCACAGCTATGAAATTGTTTTTCTCATAGACAAATCCAGATTGGGACATTATCTTTACTACTGGTGCCATTGTAATGGGTAGAGGTTGCAGAGAAAGGTTGAGAGTTTTGGGAGAGAAAGAGAGTAAAAGCTTTTGAAAAATTGCAAGAAAGCGTAAAGTGAAAATAAGAATTCAAAGGGGCTTTTATACTTTCTCAAATTAAAACATAAAGAGAATGATTAAACAATATTTTAAGTGAATTACAGCCGTTTGAGAATAAAGGAAAACTGTATGTATTCTAAAATTTGCCTTTAATACAAATACATACAACTGTGTATATATATATATATGTATCAATGGTTAAGTAAAAAGAATCAACGACTGTGACTTACTTAAAATGACTGATGTGACACTTCAACGGATGAGGTAAACAGTTATCCGTTGAAGATTAACACAGTTTTATCCGTTGAAGGATAAAATTACCAGAAATGTATTTGTCGTTCAACGGATAATGAATATCCGTTGATAGAACAGTTTTGGCTTACGGTACTGTTGACAAAACTCTTTTCTTTAGAAATGTTAATGGCTTTACATTACTTGTTCAAATTTATGTAGATGATATTATATTTGGTTCTACAGATGATAAGCTTTGTAAAAAGTTTGCTAAGTTAATGTAAAGTAAATATGAAATGAGCATGATGGGAGAGCTAACTTATTTTCTTAGTTTACAAGTTAAGCAAGTTAGTGGTGGAATTTTCATTAGTCAAACTAAATATATTTATGATCTTTTAAAGAAGTTTGACTTAATGGAATGTTCATCTGCAAAAACTCCCATGGCCACTGCCACCAAGCTTGAATTAAACAAGGCTGAAAAGTCTGTGGACATTATAAGTTATAGAGGCATGGTTGGTTCACTTCTACATTTAACTGCTAGTAGACCTGATATAATTTTTTCTACATGTCTCTGTGCTAGATTTCAAGATGACCCTAAAGAATCTCACTTAGTTGCTATTAAAAGAATTTTCAGATATCTCAAAAGGACTCCAAATCTAGGAATTTGGTACCCTAGAGAGTCTGGTTTTGATCTAATTGGCTACTCAGATGCAGATTATGCAGGTTGCAAAATAGACAGGAAAAGTACAACTGGCACCTGTCAATTTCTAGGGAATAAGCTTGTGTCATGGTTCAGTAAGAAGCAAAATTATGTTTCTACATCAACAGCTGAAGCTGAGTACATTGTTGCTGGTAGTTGCTGTGCACAGATACTATGGATGAGGAATCAACTATTTGACTATGGGCTAAATGTTGACAAAATTCCAATATTCTGTGACAACACAAGTCCCATTGCCATTACTGAAAATCCAGTGCAGCACTTAAGAACCAAGCACATTGACATCAAGTACCACTTCATAAGGGAACGTGTGATGAATGGTACAGTGGAACTTCATTTTGTTCCAAGTGAAAAATAGATTGCAGACATATTTACCAAGCCACTTGATGAATCAACATTCACAAGATTAGTAAGTGAGCTAGGTATGCTTAATTATTCATAAATTCATGTCCTTATTGTAATTTGTTTTGTAGCCTGAAATGAATTTGTTGCAAGAACAAAGTTGGCTTTAAGTAAGTAAGTATCTAGGAGAAATTTTGACAAAGTCTCATACCAGGCTCTAGGTGCTTGCTTTAGTCCATAGAGTGCTTTCAACATATAATACACATGGTTTGGAAAATTAGAATCTTCAAATCCTGGAGGTTGGCTCACATAAACTTCTTCCTCCAATTCTCCATTCAGAAATGCACTCTTGACATCCATTTGATAGACTCTGAAATTGGCATGGGCTACATAGGCTACAAAAATTCTGATGGCTTCAAGTCTTGCAACTGGAGCAAATGTCTCATCAAAATATATTCCCTCTTGTTGAGAATAGTCCTTGGCAACCAATCTAGCTTTATTCCTTATGACAATGCCATTTTCATCCATCTTGTTTCTGAATACCCATTTTATGTCAATAGAGCTCTTGTTCTTTGGCTTGGGTACCAGCTTCCATACCTTGTTCCTCTCAAAATGGTTTAGCTCATCTTGCATTGCTAAAATCCAATCTGGATCCAGTAGAGCTTCTTCCACTCTCTTAGGTTCCTCCTGTGATAAAAAACTACTATATAGACATTCATCTTGAGTAGCCCTTCTTGTTTGTGTTAGTGTAGGTGCCCTAGAGGCAGTACATTATTCTTTTATCTTTATGTCAGTTGATCATTCAATAAATGTATTTATTATGACCTTAATTACTGCGATATTTTGTTAGCATAATAAATGTCCTTAGAATCATGATACAAATTGTATAGTTTAAGTACATGACTTGAACTTGAGATTATATAATATATCATATTCTTAAAGGTCCCTAGTCGAGTATTATTATATAAGACAATAATAATACATAGATAGACTAGTATGTTGTTTGACAAGATAACCACATCTCATTGGTTATAAGTATGGGGATACTAAAGTCAATACATAGGTACATGTGAGAGTACATGATACTGGACAGACCAACAGTGAGATTCTTCATGTTTAATAAAGTCATAAGAAAGACTCACAGTGATAATGGTGTAATGATCCTTTGACTTGAAATCATTATATTTCTATACGAGGATTAATATACTTTGACTACATTAAAAGTTACTTTTGATCGGGTGATGATAAAAGTGGACATCGGGTATATCATGAGTTGTATGAGAAATATGAATGATAGATAAAGGATTTAACCATCCTATAATTAGGAGAGATATTATTGGCCTCTTGATTGAGTGAGATTATAAAAGCATGGTCATGCTCAAATAATGATTTGTCTCGATAATCTACTCATGGATCAAGTAAACCCGGATTAAATATTGAAGAGGATGACTAAATACATGCCTCGAGTTTAATCTATAATATGTATGGTTAAAGGGATTATATTACATGAAAAACATTAATCACGAAAGGTTTTATCTAATCACGATTTAATTATTGTTTAATTGGGTAACAATGATGTATTACTAGATACCGCTCATTGTTTATAATTTTATTAGAGAATAAAATTATTACCAATTAAATAATAGCCTATAGGGTCGCACAAATAGAGCACTTAATGGAATAGTTAATTTAAATTATGGATTTAAATTAATTGATGATTATTTGAATTTTATTATAATTAAGTAAGACTTAATTGAGATAATATAAATTCGAATTAAAAGGAATGTTTTTGCCCATAATAATTAAGTATGACTTAGTTATTAATTTAATAATAGAAATTCATTTTTATTATTTAATCCAATACCTACTAGGGTTGGGCTTTGCTATTATGGGCCTTTTTAATCAGTCATTATAAATAGATAATGAGAGGTTAAAGAGGCTTGTACGTTTTTAAGAAAACCCTAGCAGCAAAGAGAGGCAGAGGCAATTCAGATCGTCAAGAAGGAGGCTAGTACATCCATTTTGTAGTCAAGTTTGTGAGACGTTCTTGAAGGTGCTCGTGTGGATACCATAGAGGTGTTTCTCCGAGAGGTAGACACAAAGCGTGATAGCTAGGATCTCCGTTGAGTTCGTGAAAGTTAATCTCTTGAAAGGTATGATTCGTTATCTCCATAATCTGCCCATAATTATACATGGATCCTGTTTTTGGGTTTCGAAATTTTTGTTTTATTTACGTTTATCCGCTGCGTTTTATGCCTTCGGAACCCAATAATGGCATAAGAGCTACGTGTATAAGGCGCTGATTTGGTTACGTGTTTACTGTATTTTTACAAGTATGCATGTGTGATGAGTCTGCCATGATAACAGTTATGTTATATGAGTCTGCCATGATAACAGTTATGTTATATAAATGATATGATGAATCTGTTAATGATCTATATGATGATACAGTATGTTATATAAATGTATGCGATCTCTTAAAATATGTATACTGATATAAATTTTTGGTAACTGGGATATGGATCGTGTGTATACTGATACATGCTTCTGGAATAGTATTCTGATACATGTTTTTCTAGTATTCTGATACTTGATTTTGCAAAAATTTCCGCCATCGGGGGGCTCGCTGCCCCCCGATCCGCGTGCTTAGGGTTTCGTTTTTAATTTGTGCTTATGACATATGCTTTACTTATTTATTATTCTTGATTGGATCATGATAAGTGATAAATAGTATGTCATCTTTATATGATCTATCATGTTCTTTAATGGTTACTTGAGCATGGTGCATAGTTATGGCCTTAAGACCTTAGTTGTAATGGTTTATTCTTTTGGTTTGTAATAAATACGACTTGCATGTCATTTTCTATTTGTAGTTGTTTTATCTCGAATGTAACTCGAGTTCTTTTGTAAGTTCATTAGTATAATTCTTAATGTAACATCCAAGAAGGACAAGGGAAAGAGGAGGCATCCTATGGAGGCCAAGGAGACAATGGAAGCAATAGAGAAGACATATGTAATAGTTATTTTTACACCATAGATTGACCTTGATCTTTTCATTAGCCTGAAAAGATCACATAGGATTGGGTCATAACTATTGCACGTTTACTTTACGTACTTTTCATATGATGTATAAATAGTATGTGTAGAGTAGAAAATGCATGTTTTAATTAGATTAATGATGCATGTATGTATTAGATACATCACCCATGCCATGCCTTTAAACAAGATAAAATCTGTAACGACTCAAGATTTAAAATTAACAAACGATCATGAGATTCTCGTGTTTATGAAACACGGAATAAAATACGAATTTTCTTTATTTCTGACATGGGGCGATTTTATCAACAACGGGTTCATAGAACTTGTAAGGCTGTGGGTTTTAAGCGAGACCGATGTGACTCCTCCACTACCTGGAAATCAAACCATTGATGAGTATTGATTTGAAGTATTTTATTCAAGGAAAAATTGGGAATCTCTTTATGATGGGATCATGATCGTTCTAAATTAAAAATCCCTAAGTAAAAATATTAAGTTTTAATCAGATGCTTTCCAATGAATGAACACTCATTAAATCCTAGATCGATAAGGGGAAGGGCTGTCAGTGGCAAGGGACTCCTATCTATCATGCTGAAATGCGACGAATATAAACGGTTATATTCGGACGTTGTATCATTGGGTCTAACTTAACTGAGTCATCATAATAAGGTGAATATAAACGGTTATATTCAACTATTATGAACTTAGAAGCATAGAGTTTGGTTAAAAATCTATTAGATAGATAAGATCAATTGTTGTTCACCAAATTATCCAAGAATTATATATGATATAATTGACAACTGTTGTCTACCTAAATAATCATGTTTTAAGGATACCAGTGGTTGACTTAGAACATGACGAAATATAGATCTTGGCTCACTAGAAAGATTTATGGGATATACTTTCCGAATTAATAGTTAGGGCTATTAATTTGATAAAAAAATAGTGGGAGATATATTATGAATATATCATAATCATATGAACATAAAATTTTAACTCAGACAATCTAATGTTTATTTTGCGCATTTATTATTGTAGATACTGAGTAATGGCAAACAACACAAATACACTATCCGTACATTCAGTCCTTGAGAAGGACAAGCTGACAGGAGGAAACAACTTCCTAGACTGGCAGAGGAATTTGAGGATTGTCCTCAGGCAGGAGCGCAAGCTTCATGTCATTGATATTCCTCCTCCAGGCCCCCTTCTTGAGGGTGCTACTGCTGATGAACGAGCAGCACGCACAAGGGATGAGAATGATGCAAATGATGTTGCATGTCTTATGTTGGCAACTATGAGTGCTGAGCTTCAAAGACAGCATGTGCATATGGATGCATATACTATCAATGAGCACTTGCAAAGCATGTTTGCAAGCTAAACTCGTCAAGAAAGGTTCAACACGAGTAAGTCACTTTTTAATTGCAAACAAGGGGCGAGTGAACCAGTTGGCCCACATGTTCTGAAGATGATTGGTTATATTGAGTACCTTGAAACTTTGGGTTTCCCGATTGGTCCGGAAACTGGTATTGACCTAATCATGAATTCTTTGAACAACAAATTCACTCAGTTTGTAGTGAACTACAATATGAATGAATTTGACAAAACACCTACTGAATTGTTGCATATGTTGAGAACATATGAGACCAACATGAAGACAGCTGAACCTGCTCCCATACTGATGGTGGGAAATAAAGGTAAGGCCAAAGGGAAGGGCAAATGGAAGGGTAAAAAGAAGATTGGATCTGATTCTACACCCAAGCCAAAGTCAGGTCCTAAACAGGCTTTAAAGCCTAAAGGTGGTGTGGCCAAGGGTGAATGTCACTACTGTAAGAAAGATGGTCACTGGAAGAGAAACTGTCCAATTTACTTGGAGGATCTGAAGAAAAAGAAAGCAGTTCAGATTTCTGGATCAGGTATTTATGTTATAGAAGTCAATTTTTCTATTTCTACATCTTGGGTATTTGATACTGGATGTGCTTCTCACATTTGTATAAATGTGCAGGGCCTGCAGAGAAGTATATATTTGGCTAAGGGAGAAGTGGACCTAAGAGTAGGCAATGGAGCAAAAGTTGATGCTTTAGCTGTAGGGACTTATTATTTATCTATGCCCTCTGGGCTTGTTTTAGAACTAGAAGACTGTTTTTACGTGCCTGCGATTCGCAGAAACATTATTTCTGTTTCTTGTTTGGACAAGAAAGGTTTTTTGTTTACAATAAAGATCAACAGTTGCTCTTTTGCTTTGAATGATTTAACCTATGGTGTTGCGCGTTTATTTAATGGTTTATATGTTCTTGATTTAGATAACCCTGTCTATAATATAGAAAACAAACGACTTAAAATGAATGACTCAAATCAAACATACCTCTGGCATTGTCGTCTAGGCCACATAAATGAGGCACGCATATCCAAATTACATAAGGATGGATACTTGGATAAGTTTGATTTTGAATCATACCAAGAATGCGAATCTTGTTTGCTTGGTAAGATGACTAAAGCCCCTTTCACTGGTAAGGGTCAAAGGGCCACTAAACGTCTGGAGTTAATACATAGTGATGTATGTGGCCCAATGCGTGTAATGGCTAGAGGAGGCTACTACTACTTCATAACATTTACTGATGATTTCAGTAGATATGGATATGTATATTTTATGAAGAACAAATCCGATTCTTTTAAAAAATTTAAAGAATACAAGGTTGAAGTAGAGAAGCAAATTGGCGGAGATGCAAGTATTAAGATCTTACGATCCGATCGTGGGGGTGAATACTTAAGCACCGAATTTAGAGAGTATTTGAAAGAGTGTGGTATTGTATCACAACTCACTCCGCCTGGAACACCTCAATGGAATGGAGTTTCAAAGAGGAGAAATCGCACCTTGTTGGACATGGTGCGATCGATGATGAGTCATGCAGATCTTCCAATTAGTTTCTGGGGTTACGCTCTAGAAACAGCGGTTTTCACACTTAACCGTGTTCCTACTAAGAAGGTTCAAAAGACTCCATATGAGATATGGAAAGAGAAACGGTCAGGCATGAACTTTATGAAAGTTTGGGTATGTAAGGCGTTTGTGAAATGTCAAGAATCTGACAAACTTGGACCTAAATCCGAAGAGTGCATTTTTGTAGGATACCCTAATGAAACAAAGGCGTATTATTTTTATAGTCCTTCTGTGCAGAAAGTGTTTATTGCTCGAGATGCTGTCTTCATGGAAAGAGATTTTGTTTCCAAAAGAAACAGTGGGAGAACTATAGATCTCGATGAAGATTGAGAACCGCAAAATAGCATTGAACCTGAAGTGGAACACACTACAAGAAAAAAGTCCATAGACATCGCTTTTTGACCGATGTCTATGTTGTTTCACAACCGATGTTGATGTCGGTGATGTCTATTCTAGACATCGGTGGATACCCGATGTCTATACTCGATTAGACATCGATTTTAGTTAAAAACAGATGTTTATGTGTTGATTATTTACATAAAATGCTATAAATAAATTATTTAATACCTAAATTACAACTATTTAAACATGTTAAACACATCATGAGCTATGTTTTTTGTCACAAAAATATCGATAATTTTGACAGAGGTGATGTAAAATGGCATATTAAACATCTGTTTCTTTAATGAAAGGTGATGTCTAATTTAGCGTATAGACATCATTTTTTTCTAGAATGAAGTGATGTCTATGTATCATTTAGACTTGAACATGTTAGTCTTTCACATCAGTTATTTGTCTGAAACTGATGTACATTGCGTTTTTTGACATCAGTTTTGTTTGGTTAAAAAGTGATGTTTATAATGTCACTTGACATTAGTTTTATCTTAAACAAAGTGATTTCTGTTGGATTTTTAATGCAGCGGTGGCATGGCAAAACTCTTTTACACATACAAAATCCAAATAAAAGCATATAAATCGTGAATAAAAATTCGAGGGATCGAATCTAACCTTTAAAAATAATTTGGAGACAACGATCAGAGATCCTTAGCAGTTGCTCCTCAAGTGTGAAGCACTCCACCGGTATCCACCAAGAAAACGATGTTAAGGAGGAGGAATGAGGTGGAGAGAATTGGGTTTTCCAAACTTTTTGGGTTTTCGGGTTCGATGTTGGTTAGAATAAAATTAGGGTCTATAATAGTGTATTTATAGGCAAAATTTTCAGCTGAAATTTTCCCATAAATATTATTATTATTATCTTATTTATTATTCTCATTAATAATTAAAACATCTTTTAATCATTAATCCTTTTTCTAAACACTTTAGAAATAATTCTCTCTCTTGATTTAATTTCCAAAAATTAAATCCTTTAATTAATAATATTAAGAACTTTTCTTAATTAATTTATAATCAATTAAATCTCATTTAATCAATTATTAAATTTGCCAATTAATTATTTATTTCATAAATAAATAATTTTTAGCCATTATTAATTAATTCCTCCACCATTAAATCATTCTCTTTTTATGGTGTGACCCTGTAGGTTCAATATTAAGCCGGTAGTAGAAATAAATAATAATAAAACTATTTTATCATTATGTATATAAATTCTCTAATTTATTAAATATGATTAATTAATTAATCACATTTATTCTACATCGTGAGTGATGCTTCTCAACATATCGCGACTATCCGGATAATATGAATTCACTGCTTAGAATACAAAGAACCTGTCAGTGAATAGTTAACGTACAATAAACTCCTTCTACCCTACAATGTCCCGATTAAATACAAGGCATGGATCTCGTGTCAAGCCTATCTAATTCAATCACTTGCTTACCATTTACTATGCGTAGTTCTATGCAAATTAGAAACTCCTTTCTAATTTCATTCACTCTGGCCAGAGATTCCCGAACTAGCATAAGTGGATCAGCCTTGAACATTTGCTTCCTTCACTGGAAGGGGTAGATCTTTTATTGATCATACACTATCTTCGTGTACAAATTCCTATACCCAGAAGAGCCCTAATAATTGTCCCTGGAGACTAAGAACTAAACCAAAGCATAGTTTAGTGTACACAAGATGACTATGATGACCTCAAGTCTAAGGATACTTGTACAACTATCAGTATGTGAACAACTGCTGACACATGAGTGAACTCCATCAGTTGTTCAGCTGTGCGAGTCATGTTCAGTGAACTTATTCCATAATAAGCACCTACATACTAGCTATAGTGTCACCACACAAATGTCTATGAGAACAGACATCCTTCATAATGAAGCAAGCATAGTATGTACCGATCTTTGCGGATTATTAATTACTAGTTAGTAATCCTATGACCCGGAACTATTTAAGTTTAGAGTTATCATCTTTTTAGGTCTCACTATTATGATCTCATCATAATCCATAAAAAGCTTTACTCTAAACTATGGTATATCTTATTTAAACACTTAAATAGATAAAGCCCGTAATAAAAACAAAACAAGTCTTTATTAATATCAATGAAATCAAAACAGATTACATAAAATTTATTCCTAAATCCTAATTCCTGATTGGACTTAGGACATATTCCTTTCAATCTCCCACTTGTACTAAAGCCAATCACTCTGGTATCTAATACCCATCTCATCTTTATGACGATCAAAGTGACTTTCAAAAAGTAGCTTTGTGAGTGGGTCTGCTATGTTGTTATGTGTGTCAACTCTATTTTAATACAATATAAGAAATGTTACCGCGCTCCCACTAACCCTTTTGTAGACTCATGGTTCATCTACGTTTTTGATAAAATCAAACTCTTTGATTGTCTCATCAAAACGAATGTTCCATCTACGAGAAGCTTGCTTTAAACCACATATGGTTCGCAGTAGCTTACATACTAGGTTTTCATTTCCCTTGGAAAGAAAACCATCTGGCTATATGCCAGAACACATAGTCGTAGTAAGCAACAATCGCAAGCAAAATCCGAACTGATTTTAACAGGGCTACAGGTAAAAGACTTCATCAAAGTCAATCCATTGCCTTTGTTTGAATTCTTTTGCCACAAGCCTGGCCTTATAGGTCTCCACCTGGCCATCTGCTATAATCTATCTTTTGTATACCATATACATAGATTCCATTCTGGATTTCATGGTACTATGCCATTTCTCTGAGTCAACACTACTCATAGCCTCATTATAGGTCACAGGGTCGTCATCATCAAATGATTGACAACTCATTGTCATTCTCAATGACAAGGCCATATTACCTCTCAGGTTGGCGAGACACTCTCCCTGACCTACGAATGGGCTATTCCACAAAAGGTTGTTCAGTCAGAACAGGTGTTTCCACTTGATCCGTAGTAGTTTCTGCTTCTTGAACTTCATCAAGTTCAATTTTGCTCCCACTATTTCCTTCAAGGATAAACTCCTTTTCCAAGAAGGTAGCATGTCTGGAGACAAACACCCGATGATCGGTGCAAAAGTAATACCCTAAAGTCTCTTTAGGATATCCCACAAAACTACATTTTACGGATCGATATTCCAGCTTATCTGGGTCAACTTACTTGACATAAGCTGGACATCCCCAAATCTTAACGTGTTTAACACTCGGTTTCCTTTCTGTCCATATCTCATACGAAGTTTGAGGAACAGATTTTGGAAGGCACCTTATTCAGTAAATATGCTGAGGTTTCCAATGCATAACCCCATAGGAATACTGGAAGATTTGCATAGCTCATCATGGACCGAACTATGTCTAACAAAGTTCGATTTCTCCTTTCAGATACTAATCTGGAGGAGTCCACTGGGAGACTATACCATTTACTTTGAGATAATCTAGAAACACTCCATAAAAGTATTCACCACCTCGATCTGATCGAAGAGTTATAATACTATGTTTGGTTGTTTCTCCACTTCATACTTATATTCTTTGAACTTTTCAAAGTCCTCAGACTTTTGTTTCATCAAACACATATCCGAATCCAGATCTATCATCTATGAAAGTAATGAAGTATGAAAATCCACCCATGGCTTGCGTAGACATTGGTCCACATACATCTGTGTATACCATTCCTAGCAAATCTGCAGCCCTCTCTCCATGTCCACTAAATGGAGACTGCAGTGCCACTATGAAGTGAGATTTTCATCATCCCTTTTCTTTTATTAGTTTGTTCAATCTGAAGTAAATTATGTCACATATATACAGACCATTATTTAAAGCACCACGTCCATAAAGAATATTATCTCTAAGAATAGAACATTCATTATTCTCAATAATAAATGAAAATCCAGCCAAGTCTAACATGGGAATAACATTCCTCACAATCGAGGGAACAAAATAACAATTATTTAAAACAATAGTCTTGCCCATAGGCATATGTAAATGAAATGATTCTACATCTTCAGCAGCAACTCTTGCTCCATTTCCCATCAGTACAATCACCTCCTCTTCCTCAAGAGTCCTACTTCTCCTTGGTCCCTGCAACAAATTGCAGATTTGAGAACCACAGGCCGTATCTAATACCCAAGTAGAAATTTGATTTAATGACATATTCACTTCTATCATGAACGTACCTGAATCAGAAGCGATAGTCTCACTACCCTTCTTCTTCTTCAATTCTGCAAGGTAAACCTTGCAGTTCCTCTTCCAGTGCCTCACCTTGTTACAGTGAAAGCAAACAACTTTGCTCTTGGGGTCTTCAGCTTTTGGTGGAACCAACGTTTTCTCACCTACTTTCTTCTTCTTGGAAGGGTTCCTCTTCCTTTTCTTAGGATTGGAACCTTCACTAATTAGAAGAACAGAACTCTTCTCAGGGGGAAAATTCGATTCCGCAGTCTTCAACATGTTGTGGAGTTCAGGCAGGCTGACATCCAACTTATTCATGTGAAAGTTCACAACAAACTGCGACAACGAACTCGGAAGTGATTGTAAGACCAGGTCTTGGCTCAGCTCCCCATCCATGACAAAACCAAGTTATCCAAGATGTTCAATCAAATTGATCATCTTAAGTACATGGTCATTCACAGATGATCTCTCAGACATCCTACAACCGAACAGCTCCTTCGATATCTCATATCGAGCTGTCCTCCCCGCCACATCATACAACTCTTGTAGATGCATGAGCATAGTGTGAGCATCCATATGCTCATGTTGCTTCTATAGCTCAATGTTCATGGAAGCTAGCATGATGCATTGAGCAACATTTGCATCATCTATCCATTTACGATACACAACATGTTCATCATTATGTGCATCACTAGCAGGTTCAGTAGGCTTAGGTGAGTCAATCACGTATTCCAGCTTCTCAATCCTGAGAACAATTCTCAAGTTTCGAAGCCAGTCAGCATAATTAGGACCAGTCAATTTGTGAGCATCTAGTATGCTCCTGAGTGATAGTGCAGAAGACATAACGTACAAAGTAAATCTGTAAATGATAAACACATAACAACACTTAGCAAATATTCGATTTCATTTCAAAACACTATATGAATCGGGTCTTTATTCATAAGTGGCTCCCACTAGTTTTCCTAAATTATTCAACCCCCGACATGAAAAATTAAGCATTCATAATGCTAGTGGGAATAGGGATCCTACATTCCATTACACTACCCCGGCTGTGGCACGAAACGCCATGTAATATTCAATAGGTAGACAACTCTTATCAATTACATCTTATGTTATTCCATAATCAAACTTTAGCCTCTTGAATAATTGAGTCACGACTGTGGCACGACAAACTCAATATTCTAATTCAAGTCTAACCCAACATTCCGTATAATTGAATCAGTCCCCAAAGGCCCACGGCTGTGGCACGTAACGACCTTTAGATTCTTGTTCAATGTACACATCTCTATGTAATAGACAAGTATTTCTTATTTCGAAATTAAAGCCCTCCGCTGTGGCACGAAACGACAATGATTCAAAAATAAGAACTACTTTCTACCATGTTGGAAGGCTATGACCGACACAAGCCCGTTGTATCATTGGCCAATTACTACTTGATATTATTTAATTTTAGAGGGATTATATTACGTTACAATCATAATCATATTATAAAGAAATTCTTCCTTTTAAATTAAATATTTCAAATCAATAATCAATAATCAGATGATTCCCAGATCGGGTGGAGCATTGTCAAGAGGCGTCACTTAATAACCCTTTCTTACAGATAGAAATCTGTTGTTGACAGAATCATCCTTTCTCTCATATCGAAAATTCATATTCAATTACGTGTTTCATAAACCCAAGAATTTCATGATTGTATGCATAATATTATTATTAAGGTTATGAAACAATTTCACTATACTAGGTTGTCTAACAAACGCCCTATGTTTATTTAAGTTCACATAAATCTATCATCGCATGATAAACTAAGCATATATCACATATATCAACATGAATAAACATCAAGGTAGGCATGTTACATTATCTAGCACATTAGTCTAAGCATTATACATCTCTATGTATCACATGAAGCATTTAAAATCAATTCAAACGATCAAAAATAGCTTTAAAACACTTCATGGAATATAAATAGTTCAAAACTTTTATATAAACTAAAATTGATCACTCCATTAGATCCGTCTCAAAAAAACGAATCCAACGGTATATTGCACGCCTAAAACGGAGTTACGAAACTCCCAGAAAATCAATTTTAAAATCAACAGATGGGCTGTAACGCATTATAGGAACGCATTACATATCCTGTAACGCATTCCGGTGATGCGTTACACCCCTTTTCAGCCATTAAAGGGTGTAACGCATTCCGTGAATACGCATAGGTGTGTAACGCATTCCCGGAATGCGTTACACCCCTATATTTTTTTTTTGTTCAGAAGCCGCCTGTTTCCTCGGTTTGCGTGCATGTCAGACCACCTGATCTTGTCTGTCTTCCGTGCAGCAGAGTTTGTACAGCAAGTAGATGACAGATATATACATACATACAATACATATATATATATATAATTATTTATATATCTTTATTTAATTAAGAATTTAATTGAAACAACTTCAAAAATTCATAATAAAAAATCTATACATCATAAAATTATGAAAAAAATACCCAGACGATCTACAACACTTGTAGAACCTAGATCAACATTCAAAATTATTCTGAGAAACGATTTCCCATCAGACAAAATTAATCCATGATATAACTTGTAAAAATCATAATTAATTCATACAAGCACATAAAATTCTGAAATTTTTACCACAGATCTCTATGCATACAACCTATGCTCTGATACCAATGTTGGATTTTTAACGCAGCGGGGGCATGGCAAAATTCTTTTACACATACAAAATCCAAATAAAAGCATATAAATCGTGAATAAAAATTCGAGGGATCGAATCTAACCTTTAAAAATAATTTGGAGACAACGATCAGAGATCCTTAGCAGTTGCTCCTCAAGTGTGAAGCACTCCACCGGTATCCACCAAGAAAACGATGTTAAGGAGGAGGAAGGAGGTGGAGAGAATTGGGTTTTCCAAACTTTTTGGGTTTTCGGGTTCGATGTTGGTTAGAATAAAATTAGGGTCTATAATGGTGTATTTATAGGCAAAATTTTCAGCTGAAATTTTCCCATAAATATTATTATTATTATCCCATTTATTATTCTCATTAATAATTAAAACACCTTTTAATCATTAATCCTTTTTCTAAATACTTTAGAAACAATTCTCTCTCTTGATTTAATTTCCAAAAATTAAATCCTTTAATTAATAATATTAAGAACATTTCTTAATTAATTTATAATCAATTAAATCTCATTTAATCAATTATTAAAGTTGCCAATTAATTATTTATTTCATATATAAATAATTATTAGCCATTATTAATTAATTCCTCCACCATTAAATCATTCTCTTTTTATGGTGTGACCCTGTAGGTTCAATATTAAGCCGGTAGTAGAAATAAATAAAAATAAAACTATTTTATCATTATTTATATAAATTCTCTAATTTATTAAATATGATTAATTAATTAATCACATTTATTCTACATCGTCAGTGATGCTTCTGAACATATCGTGACTATCCGGATAATATGAATTCACTGCTTAGAATACAAAGAACCTGTCAGTGAATAGTTACCGTACAATAAACTCCTTCTACCCTACAATGTCCCGATTAAATATAAGGTATGGATCTCGTGTCAAGCCTATCTAATTCAATCACTTGCTTACCATTTACTATGCGTAGTTCTATGCAAATTAGAAACTCCTTTCTAATTTCATTCACTCTGGCCAGAGATTCCCGAACTAGCATAAGTGGATCAGCCTTGAACATTCGCTTCCTTCACTGGAAGGGGTAGATCTTTTATTGATCATACACTATCTTCGTGTACAAATTCCTGCACCCAGAAGAGCCCTAATAATTGTCCCTGGAGACTAAGAACTAAACCAAAGCATAGTTCAGTGTACACAAGATGACTATGATGACCTCAAGTCTAAGGATACTTGTACAACTATCACTATGTGAACAACTGCAGACACGTGAGTGAACTCCATCAGTTGTTCAGCTGTGCGAGTCATGTTCAGTGAACTTATTCCATAATAAGCACCTACATACTAGCTATAGTGTCACCACACAAATGTCTATGAGAACAGACATCCTTCATAATGAAGCAAGCATAGTATGTATCGATCTTTGCGGATTATTAATTACCAGTTAGTAATCCTATGACCAGGAACTATTTAAATTTAGAGTTATCATCTTTTTAGGTCTCACTATTATGATCTCATCATAATCCATAAAAAGCTTTACTCTAAACTATGGTATATCTTATTTAAACACTTAAATAGATAAAGCCCGTAATAAAAACAAAACAAGTCTTTATTAATATCAATGAAATCAAAACAGATTACATAAAAGTTATTCCTAAATCCTAATTCCTGATTGGACTTAGGACATATTCCTTTCAATTTCTATGTTTCATTTAGACTCGAACCTGGATTTTTTTGACATCAGTGTTTTACCTTAAAGTGATGTATATCATCTTTTTTGACATCAGCTTTTCTTATATACATGTCAAGTGCTAAACACTGCTAACACAAAAAGAAATAAACAAGATTTATGTAAGACCATGTAAACGGGTAGCCAGTATATTGAAAATTTCTTCAATCAGTAGTAATATCTCTTAAACTCTCTCATGCATAGCAGGTTTACTATACATACACCTAAACACTAATGACCATAAAAGTAAGACATGATGTATATGAACGATTAGCTGCCTAACATTTACAGATAAAACTCAGATGCCACTGAGTCATTCTGTACTCGTCTTTCATATTATCTTCTAAAAGAGCTCCATTAACTGCGGGACAACATCTGATGATCAAGGAAAGTAAACACTGCATGTTATTAACTTTATACAAGCAAAGTTTATCCAAAAGTATAATGATCATAAGTTATATACCTATTGCATAGCCAGTAATGTTTAGTCCAGTAATAATAGACTCCGGATGGCGACCTCATGAGGAAGTGTTTAGGATATTGGAGACATTTGTTTGAGGAAGCTCTCCAGCCAAAAAGGAAGAGAACAAAGCAAGTGCACGAGAAGGCTTATAACATGGAAAAAAATGTCTGGATCCCCTTACAGTCACAAATGTCAAATTTTCGTATCCAACTGCATATCCTCCCACCTTGAAAAACCTCATCGAAGAAATTAATGATTCGTGATTTGACAATTAGAGGAAGGGTTTTGTGTGTGCTTGCTGATAATGTAGTATTTGTACCTCAGCCTTAGTCTACCAGGGGTACCATTGTGTTTTGACTGTAGTTTGAAGATAGTCTATGGCATATCTTGTTGTTGTCACTGACACTACGCCATCCGTGTCCCCGCTGCATACTTAAACTCGATTTTAGTCATACAAATTCTTACAGTTCATAATGTTTCTAATTTCGAGAAAAAAATTTGTTCACCTATATAGCCAGACACTGATGCCACTGTTCATAAGTTCCTTGATAACTGGCAAGACTGTTGTTGGGGCTTCCGTATAATCAATTACACCACTACAGATAACAACGTTATATAATTAGTCAGAGTACCAATTGTAAGTCAAATAATTTTAAGATTAGATGATAAGCTGTAATTTAACAATCTACTAGTTATGTGTACCTACAAGATTCCCATATCTTTGGAGGAATAGTGACATGAAGTGATGTTTGAACTTGCTGAGTGTTCACATGCTTCTGAAATATTTGCATTTGCTGAAAAGTTGCAGTTTAGGATGATGCCCTCATAAACTTCATCAGATAGTAAAGCATGTGACCAGTAGTAATCTATTGTTCCTTTAAATTGAGTTTCCTCGTCTATGTATGCGTTACCAATCTGCAAATTAAGGTACTCCATGTCAGTTATCATTATTCATGGATATAAAAGCAAGAGTAACCAAGCTCTGTAATTTTTTTGGCCACCAGTTCCACCCGATTCACAGAGTTGCAGAAAATGATTGACTGGTTAATCTGAAGCTGTAATAGGCAACATATGAATCAATAGACTGTCTTGTTACAAATGCAAATTTTAGAGATTTTAAATTAAAGCCAAACCTTTGAGAAAAGGGTGTTCAGGAAGTGTATTTTTTGTCTCTCTTCAACAAAAGCATAAAACTGTGTTATTCCCTTGAGAGTGAGCTCGTCCATCAGGTTGATGACATAGGGCTTCTGCAGATATCTATCCTTAAAATCCTTCACCGTTACAGGAAATGTAGCTGAAAACATCAAAATTTGACTATTTGTAGGCAGAAAACGAATGAGCTGTTGTACAGAAGGTTGGAACTCTGGCGACAAGAGCTTATCAGCCTGGGAAAAAAAATTATACTGAAGCCGTAAGATTCTTTAACACATGTTTAGGACAAAGTGAAAATTATCACATAATAAAATAGTCAATTATACTATAATGGGATATACTGCACATACTGAAGTGTTATATAATGGGACAACACATATTCTATTAAATATTGATATTTTAGGCTAAAAAGACTTCACTTGTTAACTCAGAACCGGATATATTTGCCCATGGTGGAAGAGCTCTCTGGCTCTGAGTGGTAGTCGTTGTTGGGCTTGGCTTGCCTAAATCATTATCTGAAGTGGATGCTCCACTAGAATCCAAGGGAATCTGATCATACATTGACCTAACCAAGTCTAAATCCCAATCAAGCTCACTATCATCATTTGATGAAATGATTTCTATAGGTTCCATTTCCATTTAAGCCATGAGATATATGCTCCTTCACTACTAAAACCCACCTGCAGACTGTAACTAAAATCACTACAGTTCCGGAATATAACAAGAAAAATAAAATCCACTAATCAGACCATAATATCAAAAACATCAAGCAAAATAACATCATTTCTTACATGCCTAAAATACTACATTCCAATTACAAAAATATAAAACCTCTACAATTCCGCAACATAGCTATAAAAATCATCAAACCAAATTAACCACCCGATAAATACCAAATCAAACATAACATCAGTCATCAAGCAAAATGGCTTCAGGATATTTAAGTAAAATGTGATTTCTTCTCAACATCGAGAACGATAGTATCACTACCTCTAACATCGACGGAGGCGTTACCTTTACGGACAGCTTCGATAGCATATTTCACTTGAAGTAGATGACCCTCCGGTGAGAACATGTTCATTGTTGTGTCATATCGAGCCATCTCTCCTTTATTAATTCTAACAAATCAAAGTAAAAAAACATAAAACTAAGTATGACATTAAACGGACCTAGATCGCAAAGAATTTCATATTTAGCTTTTGTGTGATAGAAAGAATATGTCTGAACTTGAAGCCACGTATCGTGATTGGTTTGCAATTTCTGTATAAAACAAATTCAAAATAATTAGTAACACCATACAGTACTTCAATTTGGATTTTTATTGGAAAAAATCCCCAATTCTAAAAACTAGGGTTTTGATTTAAAGGATTTTGATTAAAAAACTAGGGTTTCGATTTAAAAAACCAGGGTTTCGATTAATGTAAAGAAGACCAATTAATTTTACTTTATAATATGAAAACGAAAAGAGAAATAACCTAATTGAAAGAGAGAGAGAGCTGATGAGCGAAGAAAGTAGAGAAAGCTGAGAGGAAAAGAGAGCATAACAGATGTGGTGAGAGGTGGTGAGCAGCAGTGAGTGAGAGATGAGAAGGGTGTGTTCTTGTCGGAGAGAGAGCTGTGAGAGAGATGTGAGAGAGAGTGAGAATGAGAGAGTTTTTAATTTTTATTTAATTTGAGAGGGGGGGACCTAAAATTGTCAAGGAGGGAATAAAAATTTTGTTAAGGGGGAAAAGAATTGGGGAGGCCGTGCATTCCATTTTTAAAAACTTAACTTAAGACATCGGTTTTCAAATAGACGGTGTCTTAAAAATAGAAAGACACCAAATAAAACACGGGGTGAAGTCAATTATGTTTGAGACATCAGTGGCATGAGTGACCGATGTCTAATGTGTGATGTCTATTAACATTTTTCTTGTAGTGACAAGAGTAGAATAATGATAATGCTCAACAAACACAGGTTATTCGTAGATCTGGTAGATTTCGCCATGAGCCAGAGAGATATGGATTTCTCATGACTCAGTGTGGTGATTTGATGCTCATAGATGAAGATGAGCCTCTTACATACCAAGATGCTATGAACAGTTCAGACTCTAAGAGATGGCTTGAAGCCATGAAATCCGAGATAGATTCCATGTACGAAAACCAAGTATGGACTTTGGTTGATCCACCTGAAGGGGTAAAACCCATAGGGTGCAAATGGGTTTTTAAGAAGAAAAAGGGCATGGATGGAAATGTTCAGACCTATAAAGCTAGGCTGGTTGTAAAAGGTTTCAAACAAATTCATGGTATTGACTATGATGAAACTTTCTCACCAGTGGTTATGGTCAAGTCTATAAGGATTTTACTTGCCATTGCAGCATTCCATGATTATGAAATCTGGCAAATGGGTGTCAAAACAGCCTTCCTTAATGGAAGCCTTGAAGAGGATGTGTACATGACACAACCTGAGGGTTTTGTCGATCCAAGGAATGCTGGCAAGGTATGTAAATTGCGTCGATCCATTTATGGATTGAAGCAATCCTCTAGGAGATGGAATATCCGTTTTGATGAAATAGTCACAGAGTATGGCTTTGTTCAAAACGAAGATGAACCGTGTGTTTACAAGAAGGTTAGTGGGAGCTATGTGGCATTCATAGTACTATATGTTGATGATATACTACTAATGGGGAATGACATACCTTCTCTAATGGCTTTTAAGACTTGGTTAGGGAGCAATTTCTCCATTAAAGACTTAGGAGAGGCATCCTACATTCTAGGAATGAGGATCTATAGAGAAAGATCTAGAAGGATGATCGGTCTAAGTCAGAGCACATACATTGATAAGGTTTTGCATCGTTTTGGAATGCAAAATACAAAAAGGGGATATGTCCCCGTGTCTCAAGGGATAACGATCTCTAAGGACCAGTGTCCGAAATCATTGGATGAGAAGGACCACATGAATAAAGTTCCATACGCTTCAGCAATTGGATCTATCATGTATGCAATGGTATGTACTCGCCCAGATGTCACGTATGCTTTGAGCATGACGAGCAGATACCAGTCTAATCCGGGTGAAGGTCACTGGACGGTAGTTAAGAATATTCTTAAGTACCTGAAAAGAACTAAAGATTCATTCTTGGTGTATGGAGGAGAAGAGAAACTCATTGTAGAAGGTTACACCGATGCAAGTTTCCAAACAGACAGAGATGATACTCTATCACAGTCTGGTTTTGTGTTTTGTCTAAACGGAGGTGCTGTAAGCTGGAAGAGTTCAAAGCAAGAAATAGTAGCTAATTCTACAATGGAGGCTGAGTACATTGCAGCTTGTGAAGCAGCTAAGGAGGCCGTTTGGATTCAAAAGTTCATTTTTGATTTGGGAGTGGTTCCATCGATCGCAGATCCCATTGATCTATACTGCGATAATAATGGAGCCATTGCACAGGCTAAAGAACCTAGATCACACTTCCGGGCTAAACATATACTCAGGAGATTTCACCTTATTCGAGAGATTAATTAAAGGGGTGATATACACATATGTAAAGTGCACATAAATGAGAACATTGCAGACCCACTGACCAAAGGCTTGTCGCAGCAGAAGCACGATGGTCACACTAGTTCCATTGGTATTAGATATATGGGTGATTGGCTCTTGTGCAAGTGGGAGATTGTTAGTGTAGGTGCCCTAGAGGCAATACATTATTCTTTTATCTTTATGTCAGTTGATCATTCAATAAATGTATTTATTATGACCTTAATTACTGCGATATTTTGTTAGCATAATAAATGTCCTTAGAATCATGATACAAATTGTATAGTTTAAGTACATGACTTGAACTTGAGATTATATAATATATCATATTCTTAAAGGTCCCTAGTCGAGTATTATTATATAGGACAATAATAATACATAGATAGACTAGTATGTTGTTTGACAAGATAACCACATCTCATTGGTTATAAGTATGGGGATACTAAAGTCAATACATAGGTACATGTGAGAGTACATGGTACTGGACAGACCCACAGTGAGATTCTTCATGTTTAATAAAGTCATAAGAAAGACTCACAGTGATAATGGTGTAACGATCCTTTGACTTGAAATCATTATATTTCTATACGAGGATTAATATACTTTGACTACATTAAAAGTTACTTTTGATCGGGTGATGATAAAAGTGGACATCGGGTATATCATGAGTCGTATGAGAAATATGAATGATAGATAAAGGATTTAACCCTCCTATAATTAGGAGAGATATTATTGGCCTCTTGATTGAGTGAGATTATAAAAGCATGGCCATGCTCAAATAATGATTTATCTCGATAATCTACTCATGGATCAAGTAAACCCGGATTAAATGTTGAAGAGGATGACTAAATACGTGCCTCGAGTTTAATCTATAATATGTATGGTTAAAGGGATTATATTACACGAAAAACATTAATCACGAAAGGTTTTATCTAATCACGATTTAATTATTGTTTAATTGGGTAACAATGATGTATTACTAGATACCGCTCATTGTTTATAATTTTATTAGAGAATAAAATTATTGTCAATTAAATAATAGCCTATAGGGTCGCACAAATAGAGCACTTAATGGAATAGTTAATTTAAATTATGGATTTAAATTAATTGATGATTATTTGAATTTTATTATAATTAAGTAAGACTTAATTGAGATAATAGAAATTCGAATTAAAAGGAATGTTTTTGCCCATAATAATTAAGTATGACTTAGTTATTAATTAAATAATAGAAATTCGTTTTTATTATTTAATCCAATACCTACTAGGGTTGGGGTTTGTTATTATGGGTCTTTTTAATCAGTCATTATAAATAGATAATGAGAGGTTAAAGAGGCTTGTACGTTTTTAAGAAAACCCTAACAGCAAAGAGAGGCAGAGGCAATTCAGATCATCAAGAAGGAGGCTAGTACATTCATTCTGTAGTCAAGTTCGTGAGACGTTCTTGAAGGTGCTCGTGTGGATACCATAGAGGTGTTTCTCCGAGAGGTAGACACAAAGCGTGATAGCTAGGATCTCCATTGAGTTCGTGAAAGTTAATCTCTTGAAAGGTATGATTCGTTATCTCCATAATCTGCCCATAATTATACATGAATCCTGTTTTTGGGTTTCGAAATTTTTGTTTTATTTACGTTTATCCGCTGCATTTTATGCCTTCAGAACCCAACAGTTTGCACCTTAGATGTTGCATCACCAATGATCAATTCAAAAGGATGATTCTTGGTCCATTTCCTTTGAGGTGGTAGATTAGCTCTAGATGAGGTTGCCTCAGTATTGTCATGATGTGAGATAGAGTGTTGATTGGTTGAAACTCCCCCTGAGTTACTGATCCTTTGAAAGGAACTGGAAGTTCTATCAACTGATGAAGTAAATTGATTATCCGTTGATAGACTATGATCAACGGATGCTTCATTATGTACTTCAACGGATGATGCACTTTGTCTTTCAACAGATGCTGCATTACTTCTGTCAACGGATGTTAAGTTATGACTTTCAACTGATGCAGCATTTTGTGCATTATCCAAAGGCAAACTTTGAATCCTTTTTGAAGTGTCTTATCCATCATTCTCGTCTTCACTATCATCATAATATATCTCAATGTTGTCAAATTTAAGTCCTTCATAATGTCCCTCATCTGTTAGTCCATCAATCTTTTTATCATCAAACACAACATACACAGATTCCATAACAATGTTGGTTCTTAGATTGTAGACCCTATATGATTTTCCAGCAGAATAACCAACAAATATCCCATCATCAGCCTTTGTATCAAACTTTCCTTTGTGATCAGGTTGGTTCCTTAGAATGTAGCATTTGCAACCAAAAACATGAAGGAAGTTTAAGGTTGGTTTTCTTCTCTTGAACAATCGATAGGGACTCATGCCTTTTGCCTGATTGATTAGAGAAATATTCTGAGTGTAACATGCACAGTTAATAGCCTCAACCCCAAAATATGTTGGGAGTTTTGACTCTTCAAGCATTGTTCTTGCAGCTTCAATTAGTGATCTGTTATTTCTTTCCACCATACCATTTTGTTGTGGAGTCCTTGGAGCTGAGAACTCATGCATGATCCCATTTTCTTCATAGAACAACCTCATGGTAGAATTCCTGAACTCAGTTCCATTGTCACTCATGATATTTCTTACTTTGAAATCTGGATGATTGTTGACTTGCTTGATATGATTGATATTGATTTCACTAGCTTCATCCTTTGATCCAAGAAAGTAGGTCCATGAAAACTTTGAGAAATCATCTACAATCACTAGGCAATATCTTTTCCTTGAAATTGACAATACATTGACTGGTCCAAAAAGATCCATGTGTAGCAGTTATAATGGTTCATCAATTGCTGATTCAAGCTTCTTACTGAATGATGCTAGGGATGGCAATCGGGTCGGCCGAAACGGGTTTAGCAAAAACCAAACCCGAACCCGATTATTTTTGCCAAACCCAAACCCGAACCTGAACCCGAAAAAACCCGAACCCATCGGGTTCGGTTCGGGTTTGGTTCGGATTCGGGTTTGTAGATCACTATCAAATTGCACCTTAATTTGCACAAACTTTACTAAAAAATTACAAGGATCTGGTTTGAGCAAAGTGCTCATTAATATGACGATATTAACATTTTTGGGATTGAATTAGAGGGTTTTGAGAAGACAATGGATAATATACCTCTATGAATAAAATTGTTGGTGAAATAATGCAACAATCTTGACCTTTAGTATACTTGTAGTGAAATGCTACTAAAAACATATTTAAACAACTTTAATGCAATAGTTTGTAAAAAGTATAATTTTTTAGTACTAATATTAGTAATATATTATATTATATATTATATTATTACTTATAAAATATAAAATATTATTTATATATTAACACCAGTTTCGGATCGGGTTCGGGTTCGGGTCGGAACGAAACGGGTTTCGGGTTTTCGGGTCGGGTTCGAAACGTAATGCCTTAAAACCAAACCCGACCCGAAAATGGTTCGGGTTTAAATTTCAAACCCGAACCCGAGTCCAAACCCGAAATATTCGGGTTCGGTAAAACCCGATCGGATCGGTACGGATCGGGTATCCATCGGTTCGGTACAAATTGCCATCCCTAAATGATGCTCCCTTTTGCTTTCCTTTCTGACAAGCATCACACAGTCCATCCCTTGAGAATTCCACAAGAGGCATTCCTCTAACTAAGTCCTTTTTTACTAGATCATTCATTGTCTTGAAATTCAAATGGGACAGCTTCTTATGCCATAGCCAACTTTCATCTTGACTTGCTTTGCTGAAAAGACAAGTAATTGATTCTGCATTTGTAGAGTTGAAGTCAGCCAAGTACACATTCCCTTTTCCAACTCCAGTTAGAACCACTTTGTTGTCCTTCTTACTTGTGACAACACAGGCTTCATAATTGAAGGAAACAGTATTCCCTCTGTCACATAGTTGACTGATGCTAAATAGATTGTGTTTGAGACCATCAACTAATGCAACTTCATCAATGATGACATTTTCCTTTGAAATCAAGCCATATCCCATAGTGAACCCTTTGTTGTCATATCCAAAGGTTATGCTAGGGCCAGCTCTCTCCTTGAACTCTGTGAGCAGGGTGAAATCTCCTGTCATGTGCCTTGAACAACCACTGTCCAGGTACAATAGATTCCTTCTTTTTCCCTACACACAACAAAATCAAATCAAGTTGATTTTGGTACCCAAGTTCCCTTGGGTCCAGCCTTGTTAGTCTTTTTCCTAGACTTCATACTTCTTGCATCTTTTGACTTAGGTAACTTTGGGTCAACCTTGGTCTCAGATGTAGTTGGTTGAAGTGTAGGGTTAGTCACAAAATCATTTAGCATATTTGGTTGAATTTGATAAGGCATAGATTGTGCAAACATGTTATTCCACATAGGCATGTTCTTATGGCATTTGAGGCATACTAAATACAGCAAAATAAGGATTATTAACATATGGCATGTTTGCAAAATATGTATGTGGATTCTGTTGAGACATAACAGGCATAGCATGCAGAGGTGACATAGACATGTTAGGCATGGGATGAGTTAAAGGCATGGGAGCATTCTTAACAGATTTGCAGTTAGCAGATAGATGATTAACACTACTACAATGCACACAACTTTTTCTAGGAGCATACTTATCAGGTGTGTAATTGTTGTGTTTGTTAATCCCTACCTTCCCATTTCTATTAGATTTCCTTTTAGTTTCCTTTTTATCCTCAACCAACTTAAGCCTATTTTTCAACTGATCTAAAGTCATGTGTCCTATATTCACCTTACTGGCATCTTTGGATGTGCTAGCTTCTTCTTTGACAAAGTTGTTGGAAGTTGAACCAAACTTCTTATTGAGATTTTTCAAATTATCCTTTTTAGAATCATTTTCCTGTTTTAATTTATGAGCCTTCAATGGATGCTCTTTTTTTTCCTTCAACGGATAACTTTCATCATCCGTTGATTCCACATCTGTTGACAATCCATCAATTAATTCTACTTCCTTTTTATTTTTCTTCCAGGCATTCTCACAGAGTGATTCAATTCCCTGAACCTTGACAATCTGAGCACTAACATCCCTAGATGTTTTCCAGGCCTTGATTACTTCTTGCTCACGTTCTAGTTGTTTAGAAAGAATTTCTACTTTCTTAACAGACTCTTCTAGTTCACTCTCAACAGATAAGCATTTGATTTTAATCTTTTCAAGTTCAATTACCTTACCCTCTAACACAGCATTCCTATCACTTAAAAACATGTTATTCTCTTTAATTCTTGTATTCTCTTTAGCTGGTGATTTAAGGGGAACACATAAATGATATAATTTATTGGACATATCATTTATAGCTTCATTGCATTCATTTTTAGAAAGCTGAGAGAGGTCAGTAGTTTTTACCTGGTTGCTTGATGAACTAGTTTCATTTTCATCAGAATTAGCCATCAGGGCTAGGTTGACATACTCAACATCATCATCTTCATTTGCTCTATCGGCTGCCCAGTCATTTTCCTGAGTCAGAAAAGCCCTTTCCTTTTGTTTGAGCAATTCAAAATATTTCTTTTTGTAATCCACTTGCCCAAATTTCTTCTTTTCAGAAGTTGGCTTTCTGCACTCACTTGCAAAGTGTCCACTTATGCCATAGTTATAACATTTGAACTTAGATTTATCCACCATGTTCTTGTTTGGCTTAGTAAATCTAGTATTTTTCTTGAATTTCATCTTTGCAAACCTTCTGGACAGAAAAACCAAATGTTCATCAACATCATCAGAGTCATCTTGACTGGAATTGTCTTCAACCTCAGCTACTTGCTCCTTTCCCTTGCTTGATTCTGATTTGATTGTGCCAATTTTGAGACTTGGCATTGTCTTTTCTTCATTCCTGGCTTCAGTTCTCTCATTTTCAGCTACAAGTGCAACTGATCCACCTTTTCTCTTTCCCTTTTCCAATAGCTCATCTTGGTCCATCTCAAGTTCATAGGTCTTCAAAATTCCATATAATCTTTCAAGTGTGAAGTCCTTATAATCTTGAGAATTCCTCAGTGAAACAGTCATAAGCTTCCATTCCTTTAGTAGAAACCTCAAAAATTTTTAGTTGGAATCCTTGACTTGGTACACTCTAACATACAGCTTCAATCCATTCAACAATTTCTGAAATCTATTGAAGGTATCATTCAATGATTCTCCTTCTTCAAAATGAAAATATTCATATTGTTGAATGAGAAACTGCATTTTTTTTTCTGTAACTTGTTCAGTACCTTCACAGATAAGTTGCACAGTATCCCAAATTTCCTTAGCAGTTTGGCTATTAATGACATTATCAAACATATCTTGGTCTAGGCCATTAAATAGAATGTTCTTGGCTTTCTTGTCCTTGTGAACCTCTTCAACATCTTCATCAATCCATTCTATTTTTGGCTTGGGAATAGACTGTCCTACAGCAACTGTGGCAGTGGCAGCTGTGGCCACCTTGTGACGGATGTGAGGACCATTTTCAATATAGTTGATGTAACTTTTATCTTGAGAGAGAAGATGTAGATGCATCTTCACTTTCCAGTGATGATAATTATCTCTTTCCTGGATTGGAATCTTTACTACAATATCCTTCTTACTCATGATGTTAGTAGAATAGATCTTTAAACTCTTTGTATGTTAAGAGCTTGCTCTGATACCAATTTTTATTCCCAAGGAACTAACAATGAGATTTACAGAAGGGAGGTTGAATTTAAATCTCAAAACTTTTTCAAGTTTTGAGCAGTTTCAAAGGCTAAGTGTTTTGATGAACAGTTGTGTGTGAATTGCTTTGAGCAGGTGCAGACAGATATATATTCAAGACACAAATGTAAAGAACACAAAGGCTTTAAAAACTTTTCTGGTGGATTTGTTGTTCCACCAGAGATGTGTATTTCAGAAAATCTGTGATTCAAAGAATTGATCACAGCTGCGTCCTAGTACAAACTAGATGATTTTCTCTCTATATTTTTCTAAACAGCTCTGGAAAATTCATCATCTAATTACTAGGTACAACTTGGTTTATATATCACCAAGTTTACAAGTGAAGACAAAGATAAAATACAATTTTTAAAATAGTTCTTCACATGTTTCTTCTTCATTTCTCTATCCAATGCAATCTAGGATAATCTGTGAATCTTTGAATACTTCCTTGTTTGCACCAGAATAGAAATGCTGCATTTTCTTGATTCCTCCAAGAGGCTACCACATTCCAATTGTCTATGTCAACCCATGTGCCTCTGTCAGCTTATGAATTGTCATTGTCAACTGCTATTGAACTGAGCATCCGTTGAAGCTTTCATCCGTTGATGCTTTCATCCGTTGATGCTTTATCAGTTGAAGTTTTATCCGTTGATGCATTAACAGTTGAAGCTTTATCCGATGATGCACTCATCCATTGATGGATGTTATCCGTTGAAGCTTTAGAGACATCCGTTGAAGCTTTGTTTCTCATCCGTTGAAGGCCTTTAATCTATCAGTTGATACTACTTCATTTATACAAAATTACAAGGCATGAAATATTTACAATTAGCCCTCCTATTTGCATATCCACTAGTAGTCAACATGACTTATAATTTCCCACAACTTCTAAGAATTATAACTTAAATATAGAAGCTGGAATGTGCTACAATACTAAACTTATTTCTAAGTAAAAGTACTCCATCAACGGATAGCCAGAGTGGTCTTATCCGTTGAGGCTACAACCAATAGATTTCTACTTAAGTATTTTGCTTAACTTATCATCAAACTAATACACATATTCCTAACAATTATTTTATTTTGAGTCGGGACTATTATACTAATTTAATTTTATTTATACTTGTGTAAATATATTGTGAATATTAATATATTAATTAGATTGTTATATGTTAAAATTATAAATTTAGATGATAACCTTAATAGAGAAGATCAAACAACTACCAACAATTTTCAATATTTAATTTTTAATATAGTAGTATAGATAGTAAATATTTCTGAGCTATTTTTATATTGTATTAAAATGTATTTATCCACTAAGTATACATACATAAAATAATACGTATTTATGTTTTGGTTTGACTTTTTTAAATAAATAAATAAATATATATATATATTATATATAATAAAAATTAAATAATAAACCCCGACTATCGATTGAATACCAAAATATTCATCTTTCGATTAGTTTAAATATATATTCTGTGTTAGTCTTCAATATAATAATAATTCTTAGAAAATTATTTTTTTAATAAATATGTTTAAAATGGAGTGAGAAGTTGTTTGTGGGGATAGTCCTGTCGCCGATGTGTGTGGTTTGCGTACTTGTGCATGTCTCTTTTTTTTAAAATATATTTTTAAATATTTTGGAAAGTGATGGAATTATTTTGCAAGGTATTAACCAACAAACCAAATGAAACCATGTTTTGATTATAATAGTATAGTATAGATAAGTATTTGGATAATTTTAATTATATTTCATAATTTTTTTTACTTAAATGAACTAAAATAAATAATTTTTAAATATAATTATCTTAATTCTTATATTTTAATTTAGATTAATAATTAAAAAAAATAAAACTAAAATTAATAAAAAACAATAAATTAAAAATAATTTGAGAAAAAGTACGTTGTTACTAACATTCAAATTATCAACTTATAAGTTGCGGATTCAACTTTTAAGTTGGGTCGACAAACACTCGTCGATCGATAAGCGTTGTTGCGGGTTTATAAGTCATTAAGCTCATTTATCATATTAGCCAAACAGACCCCGATCTAAAATTCTGATAAAATTACATTTAAACGCTTCTCTTTTTGACTCATTGCATATTTTGCTCAAATTTTATATACTGAAGAGAAGGGTAAAGAAAAATTATATGATGGTTGTTATGTGTACTTTAAGTTTTGTTAAAATATTAAGATAAGATCCCCGAAAGATTTTCATATTAAGACCTCCTTTGAATCTTAAAGCCACAGATTTCTTTAACAAGTTTTACTTTTACATTGATTTTGCTATAAAATTTTGAGTATTAAATTGACGTCGTTCAGGGTCGATTTCAGATCCAATCAATTTCAGATCATATTGAAAATCGGTTCATGTTGAGATTAAATTCGATTCACGGATCATTAATCTATCATTTTAAAAATTATGAAAATTTAAAATTTTGTCTAATAATTAAATATAACAACTTTATATATATTGTATAAAATTTGATCAAATTAATACTAATTTATTTTTTCCAAAACATTATGTGAAATACAAAATTTGTTCATAATTCATTATTAACCTAAAAGTAAGTTTTCTAAAATAAACTTAAAAATTATTTAATGTATATGGACTACGAGTTATAACTCGATAAAATTATAACAACCAAACTAACGCTGCGTTTATTAATTTTTAAATTCAGATGTATATTGGATCTCGTATTTCGAGTTAATGATTTAAAAGATATAGTGTTAATTTATATTTTTGAATTGAAAAAGATGTTTTTGAACTTCAAATCCTATATTATAACCAACCACTTTAAAATCGACCATTGCTTATAGACAATTTTAATCTTTAAATCGACCGAATTTAATTAAATCGATCAATTTTTTCATTCGGCCTAAACACTTCTTTTGATAGTGATATTTGATTACACCACCTCTCAGTGAAGCTTGCTTCCTCTTTGGTTGACTATTTATTCATGTCGCTACCGATAACATATATATGTCGAAAAGAACTTACTTATACCATATATAGTTTGCGTAATTTTCATTATTGCTACCTTTGGAATGAGTCTAGTTTAAGATTTAAGTAAAAAATTAGCATAATTACATACACTCATAAACTTTTCTTAATTTTTTAGCGATCACATAAACACGACACTAGCTGAGCTTGGCACGGGCATGCGTTTACCAATTAGTCAGTCAACATAATTGAGCAAAATTCTTTATAAATTAAATATAAATTGGGTCAATTTAAATATTCAATTCAACTGAATTAGAGAAGTTCCATGAGACTAAGAAGAAGCTCCCTAATAACTAATGACAGAGAAATGATGTTATATCAACATAGTCAAGAACAAACAGGTAGTGGATAGTTCGAAAACTTCCAAGGTCTCGATAAATGTCCCAAGAAGATTTTCATCTAAGTAGTCCGTCTAATTTTTAAGGATATCTTCGGTTAAAATAACATAACTACAGTCATCAACCACGAAAAATACTCGCATAAGCGGAAAAAGTTACAAGTATGAGGCAACAAAGTTTACTTGCCCGTATGGCCCGACCAATAATAGCTTTAGTATATAATAGAAAATCGTATATAATTTGGACTTAATGAATAGACTTTCATTTCGGCATCTATATTTTTCAGCTACTTTAAATGTCTAAACTTGATTGTCCTTAATTGTGTGCGTGCCTGTTTAAAAAATATTTAAAAAAGTAACGCCAGAGGCAAAAAAAAATGTTACAAAAAATATACAAAATAACAAGTCATCGGATGCAACAATTTGAAATATTTAATTGACGTTATTAGTATTAATACATGGGTTCATTTTCACTTAGCAAATAGTTTTGCCTATTATTTTTCATCATAAAATAATTGATAAGTAAACGGATATTAATAATTTAGGTAAGTTTTTGATAATTTTATTGTTAAGTCAAAAATTTAGTTACTTAAATAAATTAAAATAAATTATTTTTAAATATATTTATCTTAATACATGATTTTTAAATTATATTAACATTTAAAACATATAATTTAAAATTAAAGTTAATAAAAATTGAAAAATTGAAATAAGTTATAAAAAATCGAAATAATTATCATAATTCAGTTATTCCCTACGACCAAATGATAATTAAAATCACAAACTCGTAATTCACTTACTCCCTTCGAACAAATGATAATTAAAATCACATATAAAGAACTAGATACACACCTATCTCTATGTTGTGTCATAGAGTAACTAATAATTTTTTACTGATACTTAAACCTTGCCAAATGTATAATATACCAACTAATATCTTATTACTTTATTTTTCTTTTGACATAACGATTCATTTTATTTTCCTCCCTCAAATTCAATAAAAAAATGTAACTAACAGTAGAATTAGTATTTTTATTTTTGTAGTTAAGTAGGCATCAGCCATTCTATTGAAACTTTGAAACATTACATAACCACTGTCCATTTCGAGCAAATCACTTTTAAATAAGACAAACACCTCATGCAAAGAAACAAAATTAAAACATAATCATAGAGAAATGACTCAAACTTAATCTCAGTTACCAAATGATTAAATTAAAAGGCTAATTAAAAATTGTATAATGGGTACAACATAACCATAAACACACATACCATTCAAGATGTACATCATCAACAATTCATAGAATAGCAAGCAAAATCTTTTTAATTTTCTTGTGGAAGAAACATAATTTTTAACAAGAAAAAAAAATTCAAAAGCTTTAATCATGGCCGAAGAATATTTTTCCGATTTCATATATGTACCTTCGGTCTTACAAGCAAATTCATCTAGTCATTAAAAGTTGAGATGGAAAATCAGCATTCACAAATAACTCAAATATAAAACTCTTCTACCACGTAACAAACATATGTATAGTCCAAGATCAGATAACAATATATTTATTTGAAGATATACATCATCTAAAACTTACACAATAACAATCAAATAAGATCTTTTTAGTCTCCTTGTAAAACAAACCTGATTTCAACAACAAAAAATGCAATTTTAAGAAGTTTTAGATCAAAGTTGACATTTATTTTTAAAATTTCTGGCTGCAGAAAGTAAACAATGGAAGCGAATTTTCAAGAAATGAAGGATAAGGAAATGGGAGCTCACATGTATCCTCTTACAGCTCAAAAAACACTAAAGTTTCCGTAACCCATGTGTCTTTTTATAGTTTTTTGTTTGTATATGTAAGGGAGTTGAGGCTCTTTGGAGTTTTCTGTTAAAGAAAATTTTGATTACCTATTTTCCCCAGCTTTTTAAAAATTTTTAAACCAGTAAAATTTATTACCAATGCGTCCTCTAAATGTTTGGTAAATCCACATGGTAATTGATGGTAAATTCATAACCTTTTATTTTATTTTTTTCCCTTAAATTCAATAAAAAAATGTGACCAACTTTAGAATTGGTATTTGTTTTTTGGTAAATAAGCAGGCAGCCATCTATTGAAACTTTTGAAACATACATTACATAACCACTGTCCATCTTGAGTAAATCACTTTTAAATAAGAAAAATACCTCATGAAAAGAAACAAAATTAAAACATCATGATATTTTTGTTTTGACATTTAACCATTAAGCTAGGTACATCCCTGCCTAATTCTTAGTTCTGAGCCAAGAACCTCGATATCTACTCCTCCAGGAGTAGCATTTCCTCCTCATCAAGGTCCACAGCACCTCCCCTGGAGTCTGCTCCACTATTTCTCATCTTCTCCAATTCAGCTTTCTTTTTCTCTTCAATTTTCATCTTGGTAGCTTCCTCAAGCCATTTCCCCATACTCATATTTGCCGCCACAGCATTCTCAAGATTTAGACAAATATTCTTAGCCTCCTTGGGAACATACATTTCATCCTCAAGCACCTCAATAGCCTCCTGAGACAATAGACCGTTGTTATTATAGGATGCATCTCCGAATAATTTGTTTTTACCTTTATCTTTACTGTGTCCACTGCCCACGTAGAGCCCGACTGTCTCAGAATTTACACGGCCTTTTGACTCATCTACATCCTTGATCACAATGCCCCAGCTTCTATCATTACTGCCCGAGCCATTTGTTCTCTTATTTGTATCCATAGATTTTGCTTATTGAAAGCCTGTTATTCAAGATTCTTAAGGTGTACTAGTCTTTCAATGTAAGTCTGAATATAATTTACTCAATACCTTCCCTATATATAACAAAATTATGGATACCAAGATATTAAATATTTGAATTTTAGTAAAAAATGATATATGCACGAAAATTTAGAGTGGTATTTAATTTGTATTTTTAGATTCAAAATGATGTTTTTAAACTTTAAAAGTTATATATACTAGGATGTTGTGCCTGGTGCCTGCTACGCAGGGTTGAGGCAAGATTTTTGTCCAAAGAGATTGTATAATTGTATGTCTAATATTCTATTTATTACCTGTATGTTTAACTTCAATACCTGTATGTCTAATTTTCTATTTATTTTACTTTAATAATTGTTGGGCTTTATAGTTTGGCCCATATATTGGGTGGTTAAAAAAGAAATTGGGTTTTTGACTTGGACATGACTTTTTTTTGTTGTATTTTGATATTTATTGTAAAAGGTAATACAGTTGTTTAATGTGATATTGATAGTGGTTGGGTATGAATTGTTTTAAACTTATATAGAAAATGTTTTCTTTTCATTACTTATTTGCCAGATTATTGAGTATAATTTTGTTTTGTAGTTTCTGTTTATGATGGTGGTATAACGTTTGTTAAAAATCTTGGCCGGGGTGGCAAAGTTGTTGACACTGTTGTAAGTTAATTGAATTGTTTAACTCTGTTTCCCGTATGCACTATGTATTTTATAATATTTGTAACTCTGAAATATTTTAAACTGTTTTTAGGGTGTACAGTATGAGTTTGGGCATCATGTTGGTGATATGATTCCTCCTAAAGTAACGATCCAACTGTGTAGTGGTTATGAGTTAGTTGCAAATTACTTTGCCAAGCAGACTGATATTTGTGGGATGCACAACTTATGCAATATGTTACATGTTCTTGATCTTAATTTCTTGCATATGTTGGTGTTCACTTACCATGGTGGTGACAAGTTTACCATGTTTGCTATTGATGGTGGTCATATTGAGGCTCCTCTATCACCAATTACCCCTGCCTCTGGTAACACCTTTCATTGCATTTCAGTTACCCGTTTGTTTTTATATAAATTCCATAACATTTTTTTCATCTGTTCACCGTTTAGGTTCTGTTTTGGAAAATCATATTGGTAGCACGACTTTTAAGTTTGTAGTCCAGGAATTTCAGATTCAACGCTACGACTATGGTGTGGTATGTTTATGTATGCCTTTAGGTTCTGTATTTTATTAAGTTGTGACTTATTTAACTATTTTATTTGAAGTGATAAGTGTATGCGTAAATAATGTATAATATTTGAATTGTAATTGAATTTTTTGTTTCTTTATAGGACATTCCATTTGAGTTTAAGGGGCTTTTTAAGAAATGGCGTAAGACAGATTATATTAGTGCATACGTTCGTAATTGTTGTTGGAAGCTAGAGATTCGTCAGCGCAAAGATCGTAGGAGAACAACTATTAATGATGGGTGGTCTGTATTCAGGCAGGATTTGGAGCTTGTTCCTGGTGATATATGTGTTTTCAAATGGTGTGATGGGAGCATACGTAATTTTGATGTGCGTGTGTTGAAGGCTGATGCTGGTCCTGTTTAATAAACTGTTATTTTGGTTGTTTTGGTAGCAATGAATATCATGGTATGTACTGGTAATTAACTCTAGAATTTTTGATGGTTTGCTAAGAATTGGCATGTAATGGTACTTTGATGTTGGCTTGTTTATGTTTCCAGTTTAATTTTGATGTATGACTCTTGGTTTTGGATGGTAATGGTATTTATAAATTTGGTGGCTTTATAAATGTGCATTCCATGTAATGGTATTACTCGTTAATGTTGAGTATAAGTTATTGCATAATCTTAGTTTGATCCATCCAGATTTTGGTTATAATATAACGACCTATAGTTAGTTTATCATTTAATTATGTAGTAGAATCCTATTGTATCTTGGAAACCAAAGCCATGATAGTATTTCCAAACATTATATTGTACCATTAGCTTATCTAGTTCAAAACAGAGAGATTGATGTCCATGGGTTGAAAGCTGCTGATGGCAATGACTATAGACTTCTTTGTCTACTTTTTTATTTTGGTGTGTAAGTATGAATTCTTGTTTTGATGGATTTAAACATGTCCATAGATGTTCATGATTTATGACAATCGTTAATGTCCATGTCCACTTTTAATTACTCTGTAATTTGTATTTCATATTTTTTTTTCCTTTTGGGTATAATATAAAGCGAGACAGATTGAGAAATTATGGTCAAGTAGGGTTAGAATTCATACATATGTTATCAGTGCATTACTCCGTTGATAAGCAAAATAATATGTTTCCAATACAATACGCTTAAAAGTGGTTACACAAAATGTTGTAATGGTATTGATGCAAGAACAATCACGGTCATGTGACAGTGTTGCCACCATTCCCTTACTGCTAAAGCTTGTCTGGAAAACTGAAAAATGAGAAACGAACATTGTTGTCACTATGACTTGTTCAGAAACGTGAAATGGTATACTACTATATATAATTTACAATGGTTACCTGTTTAACCTGCAAATTTTTCAGTGAAAACTGTGGTTCATTTGAGAAAGGTCATCAAGGTGGTAAGAAGGTCCTGTTTGCTGTTTCAATTAGAGTAAGTTTAAATATTGAATACAATTCTCACTTAAAATTCCTATTTAACGTGTAAGAAATCACCTGAGTTGTTGAGCTCTTAGTACAGTTCATTGTTTCAATTTTGTTTTCTCCCTCTGCATCGTATTCCCAGCCAATTATTGTTCCAGTACTCACGTACTGCACAACTGTTTTGTCCATGTTTTTCTGCTGTATTAGTAGCTTGAATGTGTAATTTTGCCCTTGAAGTGTTTGTATCTCCTTTGGAAAAGAGTTGTCCTATATGAAAGCAGATCATTACAGTAGCATGAATTGCAGAAGTAATGAATATGTTAGATTAGTATTTGTTACCTCAGTTTCAACATCTTCCACCCGCTTCCCAGTTACAATTCGTATCTCTCTGTCTTGTAGGACAATTTCTAGATCACCAGTTCCATCTTGCACCAAGGCATAAATGTGGTACTTGTGATTTTTGGTATTTGTTAATAGCAAAGCTTGTATGACTTGCTAATTTGAGTAATTTTTTTATGTATTAACATACCTTTTCAAAGTATGTGGCATAATTTTCTTACAAATTTTGTAAAACGACTCATTGTTTAAGTACTCGGTTTGTGAGTAGCAAGAGGAGAAAATAAATTTTTTCCATTGAGGCTTATGTTGAATTGATTTTACAGTTGCTTTGCAGACGACCTCTTCATGACAATAATCTTTAGACAGTTGTTTAATTTTATGAATGGTCCAGAGTTTGATAGCTTTCTTCCCTTGAGCAAATTGTTGATTCAGGAATATTGGATCTTTCAACCTAAATGATGTGATGAAATACTTATTAGCAGATATAAGAATGTGGGCATTAAATCTTGTGAATGAGGAAACGTACTTATTCCGCAGTTTTGCAACACTGTGATGGTCATAGTTAATGTAGAATCTTGTAGGGGAGTAGTTTGAAATATCGAGTTGGTCTGATAAATGAGAAAGTTAATAAGTTTGTAAGCACATAATTTTGACATTTCAGAAAATTGAATATTATTTACCATTCCAGCTAGTAATTCTTCCACTTGAGATGATAATTATAATGGGCTCTTCCCACATCTCATGCACTGCTCTATCAAATTCCTCTGCAAATGTACTCCAAAATGTGACATTGATTTTTTTCCTACGTAGTTGTCAACAATCAGGAATTACATGTATCAATAAACATTTTGTAAAAAAATTGGGCTTATGTGTACATTTGTTTGTACATTTACCTCCCATCAGTGATTTTGAATTTAATTTTCACTTGTTTGTTTGGCACTCGACTAATGGTCGGAATTTTCTCTAGTATTCCTATCACATCTGTTTAACAGCTGAACTTAGTATATGTAAAAGAAAAAATGTGTCATAGGTAGGAAAGATTAGTGAACAAACCTGTAAGATAAAGAACTTGTTTGGTCATTGGTTTCAGGTCTGCATAATCAAACAGATCGAAGCTGTTTTATGGTATGAAAATGCTTTTCTCATCCACTTCTTTCACTTTGGTATCAGCGGTGAAAATTATTTGCTGCTCCATCTGGACTGGTCGATACTTGTCCTTCTCTGTATATTATTTCACTTGGAAATTTTTAATCATGTATACATTTCCTTCCATAATAAGTCTGAAGATTTTTTCTACAAAAGCAACCGGTACAAATGCGTGTATCCTGTAATTCTGAGACATATATTTGTAGTGATGTGGTTAGATATGAAGAATTTAACATTGTATGTTGGAAAACAAATCGGTTGCAAAATGAAATTACCTTGTTATCCACGAAGAAGAGATAGTTGATTGTTTTGAAGACAATCCCAGTGGTTGTAACCCCACGCCATTCTCTTAATACACGTACTCTAATCTTCCAATCGATTCTTCCCTTCTGAACATTTCTCAAAAGATAAGTTCTGCGCCTATGGAAGAAGTAACAAAGATTTGTATGGTTCTCTAGGGAGTGTGGTTTTGGCGTAACAAGAAAGTGTGGGAGAGTAAGGCTGTTACCCCTGCTTTTGCTATGGATACCAGTTTTAAGGTCCTCTCAGAATGGGTGGAAGCTAGAAAAAAACCGGTGATGATTCATCCTAAAGGTAATCCAGAGGTGCAGCAAGTTGATCACAGATGGCAATGCCCAGGTCCAGAAGCTTTTAAAATCAATGTAGACGCGTCTGTTTTCCCAAATGCTCAATTCTTTTCTGTCGGTATGATTATGAGAGATCACTTGGGGTCGTTTGTTGCTGGTAAAGTTGGAAGCTTTCCCATGGATGATACTGTCTTTGAGGCGGAGTTGGTAGGGGTTAAAGAATCTTTATCATGGATTAAGGGGGGACAATACAGTAATGCCCAGTGCAGCTTGAAACAGATTCACTACTCAGTGTCAAAGCTATTCTGGAAAATAAGGTGAATTTATTAGAAGTAGGTGAGGTAATAGAAGAGTGTAAGCTGGGATTGCAAGGCTTACCATCTGTTTCACTTAGTTTTATTCGGAAAACAGCTAACAGGGTAGCACACAATGTCGCTAGAATCCCTTGTTTAGCTAATTCCCAGATTACGTTCACGTCTCCTCCTACGTGTTTATTTCAAAAAAAAAGTACATTCTTGTTCGGGATATATAAATTAGAGGCTTCTTTCTCCGCATACATACACATAACAGTCTTGCACACAGGTTCACCTTGGCAATAAATTCAGGTGGAAGCTAGGCATTCAGAGATGACTCCAACTTACTCCCTTCTAACAAATGATCAGTAATTAAAAACATAATTTTATTTTTTACTAAATTATACAAAAAGCTAAATTCAAAATATGCGGCAATTACATATACAATTCAAAATATGCGGCAATTATTGTTAATTTTCTTGTGAAAAAAACTTGATTTTTAGAAACTAAACAAAATTCTTAAGGTTAGATCATGATCGATAAATATTTTATAAAATTGATGTAAACTTACTATCTCTAGCACAAATTCATCTTGACATAAAATTCAAATGGAAAATCATCATAGAGAAAATGACTCAAACTTAATCTTTATTACCCAATGATTAAATTAGAAGGCTAATTAAAAACTATATAATTTGTACAACATTATCATAAACACACATACCATTCAAGATGTACATCATCAACAATTCATAAAATAGCAAGCAAAATCTTTATAATTTTCTTTCGGAAGAAACATAATTTTTAACAAGAAAATAAAATTCAGAAGCTTTAATCATGGTCGATGAATATTTTTCCCATTTCATATATGTACCTACGGTCTTACAAGCAAATTCATCTAGGCATTAAAAGTTCAGATCGAAAATTAGCATTCACAAATAACAGAGAAATAAAACTCTTCTACCACATAACAAACATATGTATAGGCCAAGATCATATAACGATATATTTATTTGAAGATATATATCATCAAAAACTTACACAATAACAATCAAATAAGATCTTTTTAGTCTCGTGGACAAAGAAACCTGATTTCAACAACAAAAAAATGCAATTTTAAGAAGGTTAGTTCAAAGTTGACATTTATTTTTAAAATTTCTGGTTGCAGAAAGTAAACAATGGTCGCGAATTTTCAAGAAATGAAGGGTAAGGAAATGGGAGCTTACCTGTATCCTCTGACACCTCAAAAAAATGCTAAAGTCTTGGTAACTATGTGTTTTTTAAAGATTTTTGTTTGTATATGTGAAGGGAGTTGAGGCTCTTTCGAATCTTCTGTTAAAGAAAATTTTTATTAGCTATTTGCCCCCGCCTTTTTAAAATTTTTAAACCAGTAAAATTTATTACACATGTGTCCTCTAAATGTTTGGTAAATGGACATGGCAATTGTTGATCAATTCATAAAACATGTTGGATTTTCATATGTCTTCACCTCCACTCCTATTTAATATTCTTCAATGTCTGATGACTGAAGCCGCATATATAGACCTTGAGTATACGAAAAAGAAAAGTAGAATAAACAGAAGTCGCCAAATTGCAATGTTTGAATCGATTACCGAGTTGGTTAACAACAGTTAACACACTTTTATAAATAACTTCTTGCACTACTAGAATTCTGTCAATAGACATCGGTCCTTAGACATCGGTTGCTCAGACGACCAATGTCAAAGGTGTTTTAGACATCGGTTATTTTTAAAGCGATGTTACTGTGTTTATTAGACATCGGTCAATAAAATAACCGATGGTGATAGTTATTTTTTAAAAATAAGAAACATGAATTAGACATCGGTTTTTAACATCACCAATGTCGAGTTTTCTCAGACATCAATTTGAAATTACAACTGTTGTTGTTGATTAATTTCAAAAAATTTAAAAAATATACGGATAAGTTCCCCTCTGATCCCCAAATGTTTCCCCCCAACAAAAACAAAAATCCCCCAATTTCCCCCCTTCAGGACTAAATATCCCCTTTCACACTCCTCTCTCTCTCGCTCATACTCCCGTCTCTCTCTCTCCTCCTCTCATTCTCTTCTTTCTCTTCCATATCTCTCATCTCTCTCATCTCTCTCCATATCCCTAATTAAACCATAATTATCTCATATTGTAACTAAATTAGGGTTCTAATTGAACCCCAAATTCAAGTGAGGAAGCATAATTTATTGACCGACTTGGTTTAGTTTATTATTGATTTGATTTCTGTTATATATAGCTTGGTTTCTGTTATATATCATTTTAAACTGAGATGGGGTTACTATTTATATATGACGGTTTACTATTTTCAACAATTGGGCTTGTAAGAATGGTGCTCTTTTCTACGTGCTAGTCTTATTTGCAGAAGATTGGAGAAAAACACATAGGTATATAGGTGGATATGTACATGAAACATCCTAACCGGATTTAAGTGGGCACAACAAACCCAATTGAAGGCAGCAGGCTCTTCGATCGAGGTATCTCCCTCCCTCCGCATCGTAACTTTATTCACCTCAATTTCATCCTTCTCTTATATTTTACGTATTTCTATTACTACTCTCTTTATTTTCTTTTTGATTCGTTATGTTTCTATTGTTTCACCTGTTGATTATTCAATTTGATGATAATTGTGTTCGTTTTGACTTTTTTTTTTGCTCTCATCAGGTTTGATTGTAAATTATATACATACATAAATTTGTTCTTGCAAGAAGAAGCAATTGTGATATTAAGATGGATTTAGCTACTAGTTGCAAGGTATTCCTTCTATTTTTATATGTTTTTTATTTTTTGTATGTGTATTGACACGTACAGCAAGAGTCAGGTAGTGGTTTTTATGTACTAGTTAAGTTCCTGTGATCTGGTCTTATTGCTCAATTGAATTTCATTTAGCCACTTAGCATAAATCAGCTATTTAAGAATACTGTGTACTTCTTATTCAAAATTAGATGGTGGGTGGCCGAGAGATTATATTCTTAAATTACATAATTATGTAGAGATTTATTATTTTTTTGTGGACAGAGGTGTGCTAGCTCGTATCATTTTATTTTGAGCTTATGGATACTGCATATGGTTACTGCTACCAAGCTAGCCTACTACGTCAAATTAGCTTCTATCGAAATTCAAATAATGTATTCATTTTTCAACATATATACATCCAAACCTTTGTTACATAAGATTACAACAGTTTACATGTCCTGTTTTACTTGTTAGAGAGTTTGCAAAAATGGGTTGAGCAGTTCGATTAATCTTTACACTGATTAGTGAATGTGAAAATTTGATCAATAAAATATCGGAAATTGTTATTATTTTAATTAATCGCATATGGTTGAAATTTATATGTGTCCATACATAGGTGTAGCTATACACAAATCAACAGTGTACATTATTAATGAAGTAGTTTGTTGCTTTGTGTATGTAGAGGACTGTAATTGGCTGGTAGGATTGCTAAACAAATTGTACTTACTATTGTCCTACCAGTTGTTTCCTTTAAAAGCATTATTTTGGCACATATAGTCCTCTATACGAGGTTTAATTAAAAAGAATAGTTATAATTTTAGGAACAAGTAAAGTTTTTTCATTTTCTGAAAAGAGTTTCCTAACATCCCCCTACTGATGTTCTTTGATAGAAGGCTAATTATTCTCCTTATAACCAGCATCTGTGGTGACTGGTGCCTACTTTGGAAAGGCTTAAAGTCCTTGTGTGACAGTAGGGAAGTTCTTTGACACCTTCATTTCATAGTTCTGTCTTTCAATTCCAGTTGTATATCATCGTTTTTCTTTTCCCGTATGTTACCGATGTTTATTGTTTCTGGACTTTTCCTATAGATTTCATGGAGGTTCATATTTTTCATTGATGCAGATTTCAAATTTTAAGAAAGCTTATACCTGAAAATGACCAGAAGAGGGGTAGAGCCATACTCTAAAAAGGGACTTTTCAAAATCACTTTAGAGCTTCATTCATCATTATTTGATTCATTTTGGGGTCTGGGTGTGAGAGCATCTAGAGCTGATGATTTTTTTATAACAAATATGAGCATTATTTCATTGGGTATCACCTTTTTTAATCAGTACTTCTCTGGTGACCCCTTGTCCTATTTATTGAATCCTCTTATACTAATTTTGTATTTTATTCTTTTAATGTGAGAAAAAGATTTTAATTGATAATTAACTATTTAGCAGCCTTAGTATTTAAGATTAGTACGTGTTTATATTCTGGGACTAAACTTTATATGGCATGTCGCAGTTCTATTTTGAGTATTATATCCATAACTTTCTTGCTCCTATTTAATTTGATTCAGAAAGTCTTAGTTTTTTAATCATAGGTTAAGATTAGTATGTGTTTATAGCCAGTTTTTTAATGAGAGGTTACATGTCTATAATGTCGCAAAGATAGTGTTAATGTCTATAATATAGGTTAATGTCTATAATACAGGTGATAGCCTCAGAAAGTCTTTGATTCAAAAGTTATTGAGATAGGTTCTTCCTAGGATATTGTATTTGCCCTTGTGTAATCTGGTGTTTGTGCTGCATTTAGCCGAGGTAGTCATTTAATTAAATCTTTAGATACAAGTTAAAGTTGTCCTTGACATGAAAAAGGTAAATGTAACATTTGAATTGTTGAATGCAGAAACCAATGAAAGGATATGCTTTATGAATGTCAGTCCTGATGAAGTTATTCGAAGCTTGTTCTACAATAAAAACAATGATTCCCTCATCACTGTTTCAGTTTATGCATCAGACAACTTCAGCTCCTTGAAATGTCGAACCACAAGGATTGAGTGCGTGAAGTATTATACTGAGTTGCTATATTTGTTTTTTAGGTTCTATTTTTTCTTTCCTTATATGTGTCATTTATAATTTAGATACATTTGTCGTGGCAAGCCAGATGTCAGCTTCCCTCTTTTTGAGTCTGAGTCATTGAAATGGCCTGGCTTTGTCAACCTTGCTGACAACCCTGCTGCCGCACAAGGCTTGGAAAAGTTTTAGGCGAGACAAATATCTGTTTGTTGATCGGAAGAATGGTAAAGAAAATTGGAGCCCGCATGAAAGGGGTTGACTTGAGTACTAGGAATATGGTTGATTTTACACATTAGTTGTACTTTGTTTAGAATGATAGACATATTTGATATTAGTTGTACACATTGAGAATTTGTTGATCTTGAATTCAATTGAGTAATAATATATATGTATTGGTTGAGTTTTGAGAATTAAGCTTTTTCAGTATTGTGGTTAATACATTGTCTAATATTCGATGTTAATAAAGGGATATTAGCACATGTAAACAAGGTAATAACATCGATTCAAAAATAAACACTTGATGTTTATTTATCATATTAACATCAGTTATTTAGAAAATAATCGATGTCTATTGTTCAAATTGACATCGGTTATTTAGAAAATAATCGATGTCTATTGTTCAAATTAACATCGGTTCTTTAAAAACAACTGATGTCTAATAGGTTTGAGACATCGGTTTTTTATTTTTAATCGATGTTAATTCGTAAATATTGCTTGTGTGCTATAGTTTTAAATAGGCCTAATCGTTCTAATATTGCATTTCTGAACTTGACATAACTCAATTAGATAACAAGAATGTGAATTAGACATAAGAAATTTTCCAGAAACGTTGTGTAAGATTACTTAGACATCGGTTTTTAACCGATGTCTATGAGAAAATATCTTTAACATGAGTCGCGAAGACATCATACATTTTTTACATAGAACCGATGTCTAAGGTGTTTTTTCTAGTAGTGTTGTCAAGTTCACCTCACATACATTTCACCGTTGCAAATTACAAGATTAATGATAGATTCGGAACAAATTTAAATCATGTCATTAAAAATAGTTATTTTAATACAAAAATGGCCTACGAACTGCAAGTATCATTAATTTTCTACTAAAACGTCCTAGGAACCATATGTGTAGACTCGAAAGCATGTTCAAACTCCGAGTCTTGTTACTGGTGAAATAAATTAATATTAGGCATCCTGATCATTTACTGCACGGATAATTGGTTTCAGTAAAATCAAGACCAACATGAACACAATATAATTTAGACAATTCAACAATCATTTGCAGGCTTTCACAATTTAAAGGAACGAATCATATATAAACCCGACCACTGTTTAGATATTTTTGTAAAGCATAAACTATCATTTCCTCTGACATATCTCTGTATGCAAACTCTATATATGTAAGGAGAATCAAAAATAGTGCTCAATAGTAGAGATGTTAGTAAACATTAGAAGTGACATCTCCACCCATGTTCAATGTTGATAATTTGCAAAAGACAGCAAGCACTTTTTCTAGAACTTTAGAATAAATAAACCGAAGCTTGTAATAAATTCAAAATTCTTCCAACCACTTTTTTAGTGACTATTTACAATCTTAGTATTATAAAACAGAACGAACAATTTTGAGAGAGAAAACAAGCTATTAATTTTATCTTTAATCGGTACTTCGCCTGTAATCAAAAATATTTTTCTTTCAGTAAATTCACGTGTTTGGCTAATTTACTTCATCTTTTTCTTTCTACATGATCTCTGTAGATATAAGTAAGAAAAATATAATTCAGTATTCACAATCGATTAGAAGTGGATTTAAAAAAGTTAATATAATTATATTTTGACACGTGATAATAACCGTTAATGACTTAAATTTTTAGAAAGGGTATTTTTCAAAAAAAAGGTAAAACTGGACAATTTTTAAGTACTAAAATGAATGAGATTTTACCAGGTCTAGCCTTCTTTTCCCATGATTCCTTTGTTACTTGTTCATAAAATTCTTTTGCTTCTTCTGAGGCATTTTCAGCCTCTTCAGCTTCTTTTTCTGTTTCTTCAGCCTCTGCAATAGCTGCTTCGGCCTTCTTAACTGCTGCTACTGCAGCAGCAGCATCCTCAGGACTCATCTGCGCTAGCATCATCAGCTCAGCATCAACTTCAGGCCATGGGCTATTTGAATACTCCATTGGGTGCTGCACCAGAAAATATAGTAGCAAAATATTTTATTGCATGGTTTACCCCTGACTGAAAACTTATAAGAAGTACTTTCAAATCAAGGGCGGATTCATGTAGGGGACATGTGCCCCCAAGAACCCAAAATTAGGGGTGAGGACATGTGTCACCACCCAGTAAACCCAAAATTAGCATTTTCTAATAAAAAAATTAGATGTAATTATGTATATTTTGTAAAGTTTCCCACTGAAAAAGTTTAAGTGCCCTATAATGCTAATAAATCTTTCATAATTTGAGTTATATTTAATTTTAATTTATTTATAGTTATATGATCATAATTAGAGATTAAATTATTGGAATACTAATTTTTAGCACTTCAATATTAAAAAACTTGAAAAATCTAGTGAAAATGACAAAAAAAAATTGAATTTGGACCAGTTTCAAATATAAAGAATATGACACAGCTTCCTGCCAAGATGGTGTGAGCAGAACGAGAATACTTATAACATAAAGAATGTATGCAAGTCAAATCTAAAACCGCATTTCAACGCAAGGAAAACAACATAGATTGTATTGAGAAATAATTAATCAGTAAGTACTAGATAAGTTTCCTAAAACGCAAGAAACTAAATCCTTATATTTTGCTATTTTCGGAGGCCTGTGATTTACAACTTAAGTAGAAATTTCACAGTCAAATCAACAAGAAACAAATGAGCACTTGACCTAAGACGTTAATATGCTTGTCCATATCATCAAATAAGCAATGCAAGCTTATAATTACAGGAATAACATCTCAAAGTAGAAACTTCACTATGAATTAAATAAGAAACAAAAAGAAAATATTTGACCTATGAACTCAATTTACTTGTTGATTTTAGCAATACTCTAAGGTATATCTAATTTATTTATTAACCCTCTATGTGAATCAAACAGTCTTACAAAATAAAGGCATAACAACCAGGTTGCAGCAAAGACAATAAATTAAAAAATTCTTCTTTATTTTCTCCTCTGAAGAGGAAAATGTTAATTACAATGATGAGTTTTCCACCAACTGCAACAGTTCTCATGTTTCCCAAAGAAAACGTTTCCAAATTCAGAGGTGGCAATGGCTTTTGCAAATAAAATCTTATAGGGTCGGTAGAATATTAACACTTCATTCTACATATATCGTTCGAATGATTTGACATGATTCTTTGCAATATTTATCAACACTTCATTAGATATTAACATGAAAAAGATTGATCTGGGAAATGTATGAATATATCCGCTGAACTTAAGAGACCCTAGCTCATAAAGTTTCATTACTATCAATATTATTCCGAAACATCAACAAGTTGTGAAGTATAACCTAAATACTGTTTGAAAACAACCTGTATTTTGGTAGAAATAGATTGCTGCTTGACATTCCTTAGATCTTCTAGTTCGCAGTCATCAAACCTGCATTTCCAATATTGATATTCAGTATACATACAGAGTAAAAATTACGCTAAAATTAGATGTGTTGGCTTGCAATTAAGGTGCTATTAATAGTTATTTTAGCATCAATGAGTATCATACATAGTTATCAGCACCACTAATTCAGCAGTGGTGCAACCAGATATTGGCACTTGAACAATCGGTAATTAAATAAATATGTTTCCCAACTTAACACACATACTAGATTTTACTAATTATTATCAAGTTCTAATTTAGATGCAGCCGAAAAAGATACAAGTCCACAGCCGTGTACAGACCTAGTTCATGTTAACTGTTAAAGTGTGAGAATTGAGGATATATATAATACGACAACCTTGTTAGTTTTTCAGTTTCCCACTTGTAATGCTTCATTAGATGAGGACAGTGGCTCAAATTCATCAGTTTTACCTTCATCACAGCCCTCACAGATAAGAGCCGCAGACTTATCACCCTGTCTGCTGGTCATCTTGATATTCTTTTGAACAGTCTTGCAGCTGTCTCGAGACTTGCCATTCATTGCTAATAACATATTTCTCCATTTGTCCTGACAACTATATTCAAAAGTATTGTGGAGAAAAAGAAACATAATAATGGAACCACGGAAGGCTCGCATATATTCTTGCTGACAGTATTTATACTAGTATGTGCATAATTAGCTGATTCTTATTACTGTTCAATCTGAGAGTAAGGTATTTTTCAGCAATGAAAGAAGTTGTGTGCAAAGTTCATCATACCTTGAGGTCCACATTAGAACGTGCACCCAAGATACTTCCCAACTGGTGGTCTTTGAGAATATCGGCCTATTTTCCCAGCACCGTGCTTAGTATTCCGTCTTTTAAAGCATCCTCCACTTTGGCAGTCCACTTGAGATTACAAAGACCTGTTTCCTAGTATTATGTGTATGAAAGAGAAACAGTTAAAATCATGCTGGTCAGCACATTTGCATATGGAAAGAAGATAGTTAAAATTTTACTGAAACAAATTTAGCACAAACTACACTATATTCCACTTTTAATGTTTAAAGCAATCCCTTTAACCCCAACTGTTAAAAATAAATAATATATTTTTTATTATTAAAATAATAGAGTTGTGTGGGAGTCTCTAGAATAATCTTGGTACACGTATTAGTATTTTTCTATGTTCAAAGTATTGGTGTAGGTACATGTAATCTCTAGATACATGTATCTTGGTTAAGTGATGTCTATTGGAGTCTAAGAGTTATCTAGATCTTTCTATGGAGTCCTATATAAAGTCTTGTACCAAGTCATTTGTAATCAAGTAATTTTTCAAGTAATACATTTCTTCTCCTAAATTGTCTTGTGCGAGTTTGAGTGAGATCCTTTCTTTCAACAAAGTGGTATTAAGAGCCAAAGGTTCTACTTCTACTTATCTTCAAAGAAGGCTTGTGTGGTGTAAAGAAGAAGGAGATCATGGCAAATGGAATGTTTCAATGACAAATGCCAAAGTTTACCAAAGATAATTATGAGAATTGGTGCATTCGTATGTAGGCGATCCTTGGAGCAAATGATGTGTGGGAAATTGTGGAGAAAGGATTGGAGGTGCCCGAAAATGAAGCAAATTTCAATCAAGTTCAAAAAGATCAATTTCAAGCCCAAAGAAAGAAGGATCAAAAGGCGATCATGATCATTCATCAATTTTTGGAAGATTCTATGTTACAAAAAGTGGCTTCCGCAACAACGTCAAAGAAAGTTTGGGATACTCTCAAATCTTCTTTTAGTGGCGATGCTAAGATAAAGAGAGTTCGGCTACAAACACTTCGTGGCGAGTTTGAGGCTTTGCGAATGAAGGCATCTGAATCAATCTCGGATTATTTTTCAAAGGTCTTGACCGTTGTCAATCAAATGAAAAGCAATGGAGAAGAGGTAAGTGATGTTCGTGTTATTGAAAAAGTTCTTCGTTCACTTGACTCTAAATTTGATTACAAAGTTGTGGCAATTGAGGAGGCTAAAGATATAGATGAAATGACTATTGATGATCTTATGGGATCATTACAAGCCCATGAAGAAAAAATGTTAAAGAAGGAGCCAATTGAACAAGCCTTACAATCAAAGTTATCTTTTAGAGATAATAATGGAAGGTATATGAGGAGCCAAAGAGGTCTTGGACAAGGACATGGAAGAGGATTTCTATATGGACAAGGAAGAGGTCGTGGCCAACAAAGGGAGGAAAGTCAAAAGTATGAAAGATTGTACGAGATAAGAAATTCAAGAGGCCGTGGAAGAGGAAGAGTTACAACAAGGTATGGCAAGTCAAATGTTAAATGCTATAATTGTCAAAATTTTGGTCACTATGCTTCCGAGTGTCACACTTCAAAAAATCAAGTGGAGGAGAAAGCTAATTTTGTTGAAGATAAAGGCAATGTTGATGAGCCCACTTTGCTTCTAGCGCATAAAGGAGAAGTAAATTGTGAAGATAATTTGTGGTATCTTGATAGCGCGCAAGTTATCATATGTGTGGCAATAAAAATTTGTTCGTTGATCTTGATGAGAAAGTGAATGGAAAAATCACTTTTGGAGACTCTTCGGGAGTACCCATCAAAGGCAAAGGTAACATCTTAATTCACTTGAAAAATAGAGAACATAATTTTATTTCAAGTGTTTATTATGCGCCTAGCATGAAAAATAATATCTTGAGTTTGGGGCAACTAATGGAGAAATGCTATACCATCACCATGAAAGATGGATTTCTCAATTTGAGAGATTCTAATGATAATTTAATTGTAAAGGTTCCTATGACTAAGAATCGTATGTTTATTCTTAAAATTCAAAATGATGTTGCAAAATGTCTAAAGGCTTGTGTTGGAGATTCTTCTTGGCTTTGGCATCTTAGGTTTGGGCACTTGAACTTTGATGGACTAAATTCACTATCAAAGAAGCATATGGTGAATGGATTGCCTCACATCAACCATCCAAACCAAAGTTGTGAAGGATGTCTTTTCGGAAAACAATCAAGAAAGAGCTTTCCAAAGGAATCTATGTCAAGTGCAAAGGAGCCACTTGAACTCATTCATTCCGATGTATGTGGGCCTTTTAATCCTCCATCTTTTAGTAAGAATCGCTATTTCTTGTTATTCATTGATAATTTTAGCCGCAAGACATGGGTGTACTTTCTCAAAGAAAAGTCTCAAGTTTTTGAATGCTTCAAAAAGTTCAAACCCCAAGTTAAAAAAGAGACCAGGTACCAAATAAAAGCCATTCTTTCGGATTGAGGAGGTGAATTCAATTGAAAGGAGTTATTGCAATTTTATGAAGCTCATGGTATTAGACGACCCGCAACGGTTCCAAGATCACCGCAACAAAATGGAGTCGCCGAAAGAAAAAATAGGAGCATTCTTAACATGGCTAGAAGCATGCTAAAGAGCAAGAATATGCCTAAGGAATTTTGGGCCGAAGCGGTAGATTGTGCCGTCTACATGTCAAATAGATGTCCCACGAGAAGTGTTAAAGATATAACTCCGCAATAAGCATGGAAAGGAAAGAGACCATCTATTGCTTACTTAAGAGTTTTTAGAAGCATAGCTTATGCACACGTTGATGATGAGCTAAGAACAAAGTTGGATTACAAGAGTGAAAAGTATGTGTTTGTTGGCTATGATGCAAGAGCAAAGGGGTACAAACTTTACAACCCCATCAATGGAAAGATTGTTATTAGTCGAGATGTTGTATTTGACGAAGAGAGCTCATGGGATTGGAGCAACACACAAGAAGATTATAATTTCTTCCCATTTGTTGATGAAGAAAGTGAAGAAAATATCACTCCTCCCACATCACCACGAACAACAAGTGATGATGATGATACACCACCAAGACGTTATAGAAGTCTTGGAGAAATATACAATGAAACGGAAGAGGTTCCCGCTATTTCCGACTTAACACTTCTTTGTCTTTTAGCTGAAACCGAACCAACAAGCTTTAAAGAAGCCGTGCAAGATGAAAGGTGGAAGAAAGCAATGGACGACGATATTGAGTCTGTAAAGAAGAATGACACATGGGAGTTAGCAATACTTCCGAATGAAGAAAAAGCTATTTGTGTAAAGTGGATTTATAAGGTGAAGAAGAATGCCCAAGGTAAGGTGGAAAAATATAAAGCAAGATTGGTGGCCAAAGGCTACAATCAAATACATGGAGTTGATTATGATGAAATTTTTTCCCCGGTTACAAGAATGGACACTATAAGGATAATCATCTCATTAGCGGCTCAAAATGGATGGAAAATTCATCAAATGGATATGAAGTCCATTTTCTTGAATGATGTTCTTGAAGAAACTGTGTATGTGGAGCAACCATTGGGATACATCATAAAAGGACAAGAAGGAAAAGTGTTAAAGTTAAAGAAGGCCTTGTATGGATTGAAACAAGCGCCGAGGGCTTGGAATAGTAGACTTGACAAATACTTTCAAGATCAAGGATTTTACAAGTGTCCTCGTGAACATGCTCTATATGCCAAGGTTTCTAAAAATAGTGAATTTCTTCTTGTGTGCTTGTATGTGGATGATTTAATATTCATGGGAAATAGTCCAAGTATGTTTGAGAAATTTAAACAAGACATGATAAGAGAATTTGTGATGACCGATATTGGGCTTATGTCATATTATCTTGGCATTGAAGTAAAGCAAATGGATGATGGAATACTAATATCACAATGAAGCTATACAAGGGAGATTTTGAAGAAATCCAAGATGGAAAATTGTCAAGCCGTAAGCACCCCCATTGAATGTGGAACGAAGTTGTCGAAATTTGAAGAATGTGAGAAGGTGGATCCTACATATTTCAAAAGTCTTGTGGGAAGCTTGAGATATTTGACATGCACGAGGCCCGACATACTCTATAGTGTTGGACTTATTAGTCGCTATATGGAGGCTCCAACAATAACACACATGAAGGCGGCCAAGAAAATTCTTCGTTATCTTAAAGGCACAATGGATTATGGATTGTTGTATCATTACTCAAATGAGTTCAAACTTGTTGGTTATTGTGATAGTGATTGGGTCGGTGACATTGATGATCGAAAGAGTACCACCGGATATGTATTCTTTATTGGTGACACATCTTTTTCATTGAGTTCAAAGAAACAAACCATTGTTACGCTGTCCATTTGTGAGGCGGAGTATGTGGCAGCGTGTTCTTGTGTTTGTCAAGCTATATGGCCAAAGAGAGTTTTGGAAGAGCTCCACATGCCACAAAATGTTTCCACAGAAGTATTGGTTGATAACAAGTCGGTAATAGCTTTGGCCAAAAATCTGGTATTTCCTGAACGGAGCAAGCACATTGATATAAAATATCACTTTATTCGGGAATGCATCGAAAGGCGTGAAGTGGAGTTGAATTATGTGAAGTCCCAAGATCAAATTAGTGACATATTTACAAAGTATCTCAAAAGTGACGCCTTCAATAAATTCTGAAGTCTACTTGGGATAGTCAAAATTAAGGGGGTGTTAAAAATAAATAATATATTTTTGACTATTAAAATAATAGAATTGTGTGGGAGTCTCTAGAATAATCTTGGTACATGTATTAATATTTTTCTATGTTCAATGTATTGGTATAGGTACATGTAATCTCTAGATACATGTATCTTGGTCAAGTGATGTCTATTGGAGTCTAAGAGTTATCTAGATCTTTCTATGGAGTCCTATATAAAGCCTTGTATCAAGTCATTTGTAATCAAGTAATTTTTCAAGTAATACATTTCTTCTCCTAAATTGTCTTGTGTGAGTTTGAGTGAGATCCTTTCACCCAATGCCAACTTTCCGAGAAAACACAAGATATTGCACAATTGTGGAAATAATTAATTATCATGATTCCAAACCCGAAAATTGAAAAATTAAGTTGATTTTATATTCTACATGTGAGGAAAGTTATTAAAGACAAAAGGAAACATATAACTAACAAACACGAAACTTAAGCTAAATCAACAATATCAAGGACAAATTTGTACCCAAAGATCATCAAAGGTTACATAAGTCAAAATAACAATACGGTAGTCAGACATGACAAACTACAGTAGATGTAGAAATGTCTAATAACTTTATGTATGGAAGGTAGAGCGTTGTGTGTCAACATTTATATGCATTAAAACCTTTGTTTCATTTTAGTTTATTTTCCTTTGTAACATTCTGGGTGCTAGTCATTGGTTGGGACTGCTACATTCTCATACTAACAAATAAAGTGAAGGCTTTATATTAAAGGGTATTCTTCCTTCACTCCTCTATGCTGATATTGGGTTAAAATATACACCCACAATTCTCCCCTCAAACGAAGAGCTACAATTCTGGGGCTTTACCTCCTACGATAAATTTGACTGATCATCTTGTATTGCCGCTATTCACTTATTGAAACTGTCAGATGACCTCTAGCATGAAGACTTTCAAAAGAATGCATCAACCTCAAATCTTCAGTTGCGAGTAGACTTAAGGTTCTCCACCATATATAGGACTTGCAGCCCGTCAACCCTCAAGTTCTAGCTTCTGAATCTTTACCTTCTGATAACACATGTTGGGTCGCTAGCACTCATATATAACTTCACAGTAGTATGATAATATTCATTTTGGGTCAAGCCCGCAAATACTTGTTTTTGGACTCTCATACTAATAGGAAAGGAGTTAATAATGTGCTTATATGATATATCTAAAGAAAATTTTCCTTTCACTCATGTGAGATTTGGGTTAAGATCTCAATAGTCAGACCGATGGGAGGCTACCCTAATCTGACCTCCTCTAAAAGCGTAGTAAATAATTCAAACTCCGAACAGTCTTCAAATATCGGTAAATAAAATAATTAAACAAAAATTAGAGACTTCTTCGATTCTTAACCCTAAAATTCATATCTACCCCCATTCCCTATACCAAAATAAACTATATGCACAAGGTCTTACAAAGTTAATCTTTAAAAAATTACTAAATTAAATGAATTAAACCCCGGTTCAGGCTGACCTTGGAAATTTGTGACAAGTAAACTTTTTTATCCCCAAATCTCTCAGAATCCTATTGATTCTTCCCAGATTTTAGCCCCCAAATTCATATCTACCCTAATTCCCCAAAAACACAAAAATGTATGTGCTCAAAGTCTAACAAACAAATTCACCTAATCAATTAGGCAGAAAAATCCAGATAAAAATTCAGCATTGAGAAATGGCTCAACCTTTTAATCCCTTAAACTAACTGATAAAATAATTAAAATCTAGTTAACATCACATAAATGCACAAATTAAGTACACATAATTTGAGATCAAACAAGATTAACAAACAATTCAAGATATACAACATATACCACATACTATTAATAAACAGCCAAAATACAATTATTTTATTTCCCTTTATGAGAAGAACCTGATTGTAACTAATTCAAAAACAAAAAATTCAAAACAATAGATCACTGCAATTAATAATTTCCAATATTCTTGATACAAAAGGTGACCACTCGCAAAGAATTTTCAAGAAAAAAAAAGTGTAGGAGAAATTTGAGCTCGCCTGAATTATTTGACAGCAGGAAATCCTAGAACTTCTGTTATAATGTAAGGACATGTTTGTTTAATGGGATAAAGGAGGGGATTGGATTATAATCCTTAAAAAAAAGTTATCCCTTGTTTATTTTACAAATTAGAGCAATGGACTATAATCCTAGGATAAGAGCTCGATAACATTTTCTACTATCAAACAGGATAATATAATACCTCGTCGGTGAAGATATAACAAGGGTATTAAAATTTTATAGACAAAAATACCCTTATTTTGTTACAATAATTATGGTCATACCAATGTATATCTACAACCCTGCATTTCTCATTCATTTTTTTTCTACTCACCCGCCTCCATGGCTTCTGTACAAACAAATATATACCTACAACTTTCCTTCTGGTTCTAAATAATTACAATCTCTATTATTATCTGGTAAGAATCTTTTACATTGATATCAGTTTTTATGTTTCTGTGTATCAGATAAATTCTTGTTGATGGATTCTGATTATAGAATAATTTTTTAATTTAAAACAAGTTCAATTTTCAGATAATGCAATGTTATATATCTGTTATGTTATTTTATTTTGTTTTGTGTGATATGTTTCTGTTGTTTTTTAGTAGTTTATTTTTTTTAATTTTTAATGTAGACAAACTGTTTGTTTAAAATTAAGGATAATGTATTTTTAACAAACCTATATACTACATTCTGTTAGATTTGAGTCTGATTTTTTTTGTATGTTGGGAAAATGCATTTGGCTTGCAACACTGAATTGAAAACAAAATTTTACCAATATTACCTCTCTATTTTAAAACAGCTTAATGTGTTAGTTTGATAGAAAGTGAACCAGTGTATCTTTGGCTATATGCCTAAATGTATCCCCTCACCCTGATGTTATGATTTTTACTAGAATCTAATGGCATCCTGTTGTTGTTGCTGAAGTTCTAATGACATCCTCATCAACTGGAAAATATTCGAGAGAAGGAAGGAATAGGAGGACTTGGACATTAGTAGAAGAAAGGGTTTTGATAGATTCTTATTATCTAATAATTGCAGATGGCTACAAGTTGGATAATGGGCAATACAAAACTGGCTATCTAATCGAGTTGGAAAAATATATGATCAAACTCATTACACGTATAGCCACATATAGAGTCGAAAATAAAGACATGGAAAAAATTATGGGGTTCCGTCTACAGTGCTTTGGCGACCAGTGGTATTGCTTGGAATGACTCTAATAAAATGTTGAGTATTGATGATGAAGATGTGTGGACTCAAATGTGCAAGGTAATTGGAGTTTTTATCAAATTTTTTAGTAAATTTAGTTGACATATCTTTGGTTCTGTTCTGAGTTCAGTATATGGATACTATAAGCCAAGCAATGACTTTTGTTTTAGTATTAAAGTTGCAAATATTTATGCTGCATATCTGCTGGCTTACCTGAAATATATATAAATCAAGTACCACGAACCAATTTAATACTAACTTTTTTAATTTAAAAGAATAAATTAGTAGTAGTCTGATTTTAGTTATTTAACTCAAGGGTACGACGGGTTTAGTTATTTTTTAGTCTGGTTAGTACAAGTACTAGTAGTGGATTTATTATCTATAGACTATAATATTGCTGTGCTCTAGTATAGCTCAATGTTTAATTTTATTGCTATTACGTATGTGTAATTTTGAATCTAAACTTTAAAGTTGAGATGCTTTATGCCGTCTTTTTCTATTTTTTTAATTGAACAAAACATATGTGATTGTGACACTTAAATGTCGTTTTGTTGCAGCGAGATTCAGAATTGGCTAAACTTCGTAACAAGCCCGTAGAGTGGTATGATGATTCGCAGAAAAGTTTTGGCAAGCACAGAGCTACTGGTGAACATGCAGAGGCCCTGCGGATATTATTGAAAATCTGGATAAAGAGCAATGTGAAACTGATGAATTTTCATGCTCTACCGGTGATTCACATGCAAATGAAGGAAAAAGGAAAAAAGCAAAGTTACAAGATGCTCTATTGGCATCAATGGAAAAAATGCAAGAAAATGTTGAGAGCCTGTTGAAAATAACTGTAGAATAATTTGGTGTCATGAGTCAAAGAATTGGATATGAGCATGATTTGGGTAAGTCACGACGAGAGGTGTATGGCATTATTAACAAGATTAGCAATTTGGACAGCAAAAAAAATTGTCAACAGTATCAAAAATAGTTGATAACCCGCCTAATGTTGATTTATTTTTAAGCCTCCCAAAAGAAATGCAAGCTGAATTCGTGCATTTAAAGTTAGCTGGTCATGTGTGAGACTACTCCAAAATGCTGATTTCTAGATTTCTCAACTCAGTGCAGTAACATCACAGTAACTTTGTAAAAGCTATTTTAATGGAGTCATTTTGGAACCTTTTATTATTGCAAAATTATTGAATTATGTTTCTGTAGTTAATATTTAATGATCATGAAATATTTCTAGTTTATTCAAATATATGCAAAATTTATATAATTTTTCTGCAAAAATATGTTTATTTATTCTTTTACACAAAACCAAATTGATTATGATTTGAATGTAATTTAAAAATTATTTTTTTAAATATGATTAATCCTATCTATAATTTTTTACCTAACAAACAAGGGATAGGACTAGTTAAAGGATTATAATTCTTAAGATATGTTTAGAAACAAACACAGGATTGGATTATTTTAAAGGATTATAATCCTTAAAAAAATAAGGAGGGGATTATAGTGAAGGGATTATTATCCCTGGATTATAATCCTTCCAAACATGTTCATGGCCTAAGTGTATGTATGCGCAGAGGAGATGATTCAAGCTCGCTCTCATTAGACACTTCCACTTTGGAAAATCTGAAAGTGACTTATAATTTAATTTGATAATGATAAGTTGATAAATGCTTATAAATTATATTAGCTTAAATTCCATTTTTCGTTAATATTTTAATAAATTTTGAATTTTTTTCCCAATCATATATTAATTTTAATATATTTATATGAATATATAATAAGTATAGATTTATAATAAAAATAATAAAAGAATGAGGAATGAGCTGGGATCGTAGTTTAGTAGGATAAGTTTTCGTCATAATTTAGCGGGATAACTAGACTATATTTAGTAATTTTACAATTTAGTAGTTTAGCATGTATATAACACTATTTATTTTAATTTAAATAACCAAAATAAGATGATAATCATTGAAACAAAATATAACTCATTCCGATTATTATATTATAGTATATTATATTATAGTATAGATTTTTAAATTGCGTCAATAGAATTTCTTATTTTATTTTATCCCGATTTAGCAAATCCAACTAAATATATACTCGATTTTTCTATAGCCAGTATCAGTAGTATAGTTTTATTTAAACCTGGATGGATAGTGTATATAATTTTTAATATTTTTTTATTCCGAGGCTATTATACCTACTAACCAATTGTCTTTTGATTTTATTTTTGTTTTTGACTTGTTCAATAATATAACTTTTAAATATAATTTTTAAATATAATTATCTTAATTCATATATTTTAATTTAGATTAATATTTAAAAAAAATAAAAGTAAAATTAATAAAAAAACAATAAATTAAAAATAATTTGAGAAAAAGTACGTTGTCGTTGTTGTGCGTTTATAAGTCATTATGTTGATTTATCAGATTAGCCAAACAGACCCCGATGTAAAATTCTGATAAAATTACATTTAAACGCTTCTCTTTTTGACTCATGGCATATTTTGCCTAAATTTTATATATTATAGAGAAGGGTAAAGAAAAAATATATGATGGTTGTTGTCTGTACTTTAAGTTTTGTTAAAATATTAAGATAAGATCCCCGAAAGATTTTCATCTTAACACCTCCTTTGAATCTTAGAGCGACTGATTTTTTTAACAAGTTTTACTTTTACATTGATTTTGCTATAAAATTTTGAGTATTAAATTGACGTCGTTCAGGGTCGATTTCAGATCCAATCTATTTCATATCATATTGAAAATCGGTTCATGTTGAGATTAAATTCGATTCACGGATCATTAATCTATCATTTTAAAAATTATGAAAATTTAAAATATTGTCTGATTATTAAATATAACAACTTTATATATATAATGTATAAAATTTGATCAAATTAATAGTAATGTATTTTTTACAAAACATTATGTGAAATACAAAATTTGTTCATAATTCATTAACCTAAAAGTAAGTTTTCTAAAATAAACTTAAAAATAGTTTAATGTATATGAACTACGAGTTATAACTCGATAAAATTATAACAACCAAACTAACGCTGTGTTTATTAATTTTTAAATTCAGATGTATATTGGATCTCGTATTTCGAGTTAATGATATATAAAGATATAGTGTTAATTTATATTTTTGAATTGAAAAAGATGTTTTTGAACTTCAAATCCTATACTATAACCAACCACTTTAAAATCAACCATTGCTTATAGACAATTTTAATCTTTAAATCGACCGAATTTAATTAAATCGATCAATTTTATCATTTGGCCTAAACACTTCTTTTGATAGTGATATTTGATTACACCACCTCTCATTGAAGCTTGCTTCCTCTTTCGTTGACTATTTATTCATGTCGCTACCCATAACATATATATGTCGAAAAGAACTTACTTATACCATATATAGTTTGCATAATTTTCATTACTGCTACCTTTGGAATGAATCTAGTTTAAAATTGAAGTAAAAAATTTAGCATAATTACATACCCTCCTAAACTTTTCTTAATTTTTTAGCGATCACATAAATACGACACTAGCTGAGCTTGGCACGAGCATGCGTTTACCAATTAGTCAGTCATCATAATTGAGCAAAATTCTTTATAAATTAAATATAAATTGGGTCAATTTAAATATTCAATTCAACTGAATTAGAGAAGTTCCATGAGACTAAGAAGAAGCTCCCTAATAACTAATGACGGAGAAATTATGTTATATCAACATAGTCAAGAACAACACGTAATGGATAGTTCGAAAACTTCAAGGTCTCGATAAATGTCCCAAGAAGATTTTCATTAAGTAGTCCGTGTAATTTTTAAGGATATCTTCAGTTAAAATAATATAATTGTAGTCATCAACCATGAAAAATACTCGCATAACGAGAAAAAAGTTACAAGTATGAGGCAACAAAGTTTACTTGCCCGTATGGCCGGGCTAATAATAACTTTAGTACATAATAGAAAATCGTATATATTTTGGACTTAATGAATAGACTTTCATTTGAGCATCTATATTTTTGAGCTACTTTGAATGTCTAAACTTGATTGTCCTTAATTGTGTGCGTGCCTGTTTGGAAAATATTTAAAAAAGTAACGCCAGAGGCAAAAATAAAGTTACAAAAAATATACAAAATAACAAGTCATCGATGCAACAGTTTGAAATATTTAATTGACATTATTAGTATGAATACATGGGTCCATTTTCACTTAACAAGTAGATTTGCCTATTATTTTTCATCATAAAATAATTGATAAGTAAACAGATATTTATAATTTAGGTAAGTTCTTTATAATTTTATTTATAAGTCAAAAATTTTGTTACTTAAATAAATTAAAATAAATTATTTTTAAATATATTTATCTTAATACATGATTTTTAAATTATATTAACATTTGAAACATATAATTTAAAATTAAAGTTAATAAAAATTGAAAAATTGAAATAAGTTAAAAAAAATCGAAATATTTATCATAATTCAGTTACTCCCTACGACCAAATGATAATTAAAATCACAAACTCGTAATTCACTTACTCCCTTCGAACAAATGATAATTAAAAATTACATATAAAGAACTAGATACACACGTATCTCTATGTTGTGTCATGGAGTAATTAATATTTTTTTACTAATACTTAAATCTTGCCAAATGTATAATATACCAACTAATATCTTATTATTTTATTTTTCTTTTGACATAACCATTCATTTTATTTTCCTCCCTTAAATTCAATAAAAAAATGTAACTAACAGTAAAATTAGTATTTTTATTTTTGTAGTTGAGTAGGCATCAGCCATTCTATTGAAACTTCTAAAACATTACATAACCACTGTCCATTTCGAGCAAATCACTTTTAAATAAGACGAACACCTCATGCAAAGAAACAAAATTAAAACATAATCATAGAGAAATGACTCAAACTTAATCTCAGTTACCAAATGATTAAATTAAAAGGATAATTAAAAACTGTATAATGGGTACAACATAATCATAAACACACATACCATTCAAGATGTACATCATCAAAAATTCATAGAATAGCAAGCAAAATCTTTTTAATTTTTGTGTGGAAGAAACATAATATTTAACAAGAAAACAAAATTCAAAAGCTTTAATCATGGCCGATGAATATTTTTCCGATTTCATATATGTACTTTCGGTCTTACAAGCAAATTCATCTAGGCATTAAAAGTTAGATCGAAAATCAGCATTGACAAATAACTCAAATATAAAACTCTTCTACCACATAACAAATATATGTATAGTCCAAGATCATATAACGATATATTTATTTGAAGATATACATCATCTAAAACTTAAGAATAACAATCAAATAAGATCTTTTTAGTCTCATTGTAAAATAAACCTGATTTCAACAAAAAAATGCAATTTTAAGAAGTTTTAGATCAAAGTTGACATTTATTTTTAAAATTTATGGCTGCAGAAAGTAAACAATGGTCGCGAATTTTCAAGAAATGAAGGATAAGGAAATGGGAGCTCACATATATCCTCTTACACATCAAAAAACGCTAAAGTCTTCGTAACCCATGTGTCTTTTTATAGATTTTTGTTTGTATATGTGAGGGAGTTGAGGCTCTTTGGAGTTTTCTGTTAAAGAAAATTGTGATTAGCTATTTCCCCCCCTTTAAATATTTTTAAACCACTAAATATTATTACCGAATGCGTCCTCTAAATTTTTGTTAAATCCACATGGCAATTGATGGTAAATTCATAACGTTTTATTTTATTGTCCTCCATTAAATTCAATAAGCAGGCAGCCATCTAGCCACTACAACATATTTGCAATCATACAACTGTTTTTTTGCCGTTGTGTGATACGTAGAGTTTCCGTTGTCTATCCAACACTCGTGTGATCTAATACCAGACAACGGTTGTTTATACACTTGTTAGAAGAAGACTTCATAACAGTTTTATAACACATGTTATAATACAAAAGAGACAACGCGTGGTTTAACATGACCATTGTCTAAAAACTTAACAACAACAGTTTTATGAATAAAACCTTTATTCTAGTATAATATACACAATGGTTTTCTAGCAGGCTTGTCAAACAACAGTTTTTAATTTTTTAAACCTTTGTTACAGTCCTCTTCAAACAACGGTTTCTCTATTGAAAGATTGTCTGGATAATTGTTCAACAATAGTTTGCACTACTTAAAAAATAGAAGGGACAACGGTTAATATAATATAAACAGTTGTTTGAAAACTTAACAACAACAATTTTATAAATAAAACCTTTATTCTACTTTGTTACAGACAACCATTTACTAGCAAGTTTGTCAGATAACAGTTTCTATATTTATCAAAGATTTGTTATACTCTTCCTCAAACAATGGTTTCCTTCTTAAAGTATTGTCCAGTTAATTATTCAACCATATGTTTACTCAATAACAATTATCCCATATTATCACATACAACTGTTTATTTGCAAAAATCTTTTTGTGCAATGAGACATACAACGGTTTTAATCATTTTTGAGTGACTTTTACCTAATTGTTTACAAGATTAAGCACATTATATAAAATAAAAGAAACCAATAATTTATAAATAAAATTGTATTTGTCGTAATATAATAGTTATTTTACAATTGAAACTAATATTAAATATACAAAAGTCATCAACAAAAGTTACAACTATAACTAAAAAATTATACCAATATTAATCGGGATACAAAACTATTTAGTATAAAAAATCTTCCCTTGCTTTCTCTAAAGATTAAGAGAATTCTTCATCAATTTTGATCAAGGCAGGATAACATGAGTAAATGACCTCATGCCAGGTATGCACACTGATGGTGCAGCTTGCAATCACTTGTTAAAGTTTGTAAATTAGGCCATACATCCAGCTCACATTGCTCCTGTACAGAAACCATATCTTCTCATATGTGCATGATCTCAAAAGAACTCCATGTAAAAGGCTGGCAACAGATTATGTTTCCAAACATAAAAAATTAATACCCGATAGTTTCGGTACATGCATAGTTTTTACAGACTTACAATACTAAATAATCATTATGGTCTTATACCAACAAGGCTAAAATTAAGTACATCTATGTAATATGAAGATGAACATGACAATTAGTATGAGGAATGACCTTTAACTTCTCCATATGAAAGGCAAGACTGAGGATTTTCCTCTGTTTAACCCATCTATCACCCTCAGCTTCTATAAGTCCAACAATAAGAAGTTTTGATAAAGGATTACCTCCATTAGCTTGTATACTGTGTGTGTGATGTGGGCAATTATCGGTACATGTGTCTTCACCCTGAATGAAGCTAATCTAAATTTAATTTTAGTATCATATAAATTATTACTCTGAGAAGTGACCTTCTCAGATGGAAGGTCTATACTGAGATTTCCACGGGAAAGGATAACACTATATGCCTCTTGCAGGATTTCATCAAAATAAGTCAAACCCTAAATCAGAAAGAAAATAATGTAGAGATCCCTATTTAGCAAAACTACAGGAGGAAGAAAATCAATAATCAATATACTAGATAATTGTATAGAACTGGCATCAATATTTTTAACTCACTTTTATGTTCTCAATTCTTGCAAATATTTGAGTCTGGCTCAGATCACCCAACTTAGATAAATAGTCACGAGCCTGCAAATGAGCAAAAAGAAGTTAGCTATCGCACGAATCTGAGCATTTAGTACCAACTATAGGACAAACAATAAAAAGAAATTTGAAAAATTCCTGTTTAATGCCAGAAAATGAACTTACTTCACGAACATCTTATGTATTTTGTTTTAAACACCACATGTCCTTATCACCTAAAATTAAAATTGAAAAATGATATATTACATAAACAATAAAGTTAGACTATTGTGAAACTTAGGAAAGAAATGTAAAGTTAGACAAATTTCATATTTCAATTTCGGAATAAACAGCTACCACCAGCATATGTATTTGTTTCATCCATGGAAATGATATAATATTTTTTAATACTGCATTTATTTTCAGCCCCAAATGTATATTACCAGCTAACATCTTTTTTCAAAATAACATATAAGTTGCAATAATTTACAACTGGGTTGGAGCATTTGTACTACCTAAGTTGTTTGTTGTCATTTATGTAATAAGGAGGAAAACATGTGTGACTAACATAATTGCAACAGGGTGAATGAAAAAATGAGGGCAGAGAAGATAAACAATTAGGAGATAGAAGTAAAAAAACAAGAAAGAACATGAAACCTTTAAGAAAGTGTGGTAAAATATTGTTGCAGAGAGCTAATTTGACTTGGAGGCTAATGCTTTTTCTCTAATATGACAGAGTTCTCTGTATAATGAAGATAAGGAAGAGTTGCAATATTAAATTGGTTCTGACAAGAAGGGGAACATTCTTATCCGAGTATAATGCTGCTGATAGAGCTGTGTGTACTTCTGCAAAAAAAACCAATATAAGCCAGTGAGGTGAGTATTAAATTAGAAGATAACAAAATGGTACAAAACAAAAGGGATTAAATATATAGAGCTGTACCGTCTGTGTGCATCAAAACAAACACATAAATAAGGGTGATAATGTCTGCCACCACCAAGAGTTCAATCAAAAATCACTCATACCTAACAACCAAGAGTTCAATCCAAAATTAGTCAAACTTGACCTGACTTCACATAAAAAAAATCCTTCTCTACAAACATCCATTAACCTCAAATGAAAACAGCTAGTAGCTTTCACAAATATCCTTCAAGGTTAAGCTTTTCGGTGGTCTCCTTAATTCCGTCATCACAATTATTATCATATATAAACCATCTCTCAACTCCAATCCAGGCATGGTAAATTATCCATTCACGAATTGTAGACGCTTGGTTCTATACCATTATAAAAGCACAAAGCTCATACTATTTAATCTTTTCTCCCAAAGACTTCAAATTAGAAATCTTAGCAACAGAAGGCATAAGCTGAGCATATGTACCTCTGCAACAAATCAAACAATTGTTGCAGTTGGACAGGAATCCAAACAGACAAAGTGGCACTCAAAATTATGCCAGAGGGCTCTCCTGGTCCGTGAACACCTCTCCGTATCATCAACCTTGCATCTTCACCCATATTTCCAACTTGAACTTCAACAAAGGACGATACAATTGGTGGATTGAACTCTCATCGTATTCTGCATGCTCTCATTGTATGCTCTCATAACATACATCTCAATTAAACAAGACATCAAAACAAAAGTGTTATAAGACAATAATAATGTATTAATCAGCCAAAAAAAGGCATCGTGCTCAATTAGAACAACTCCAAGTACAAAGAGACGCTCAATTTATAAAAACTAGTAATATCGAGAGTAATCAACTCTAGCCGAAAATTTGTAAATGGTACAAAAACTCTTATATCTAGTTACTTACATTGACGAATTCCTGATTGAAAACAGCTTCATCTCCGAAATCCGGAGCTACATTTCCAACCAGAGGAAGCTCACTCTGAACAACACACAAATCGGAAAAAAAATTAAACATAAATCTGCCCAATTAATTAACACCAACACTTGTATGGTCAACTATAAACTACAACAATCACAAATGTAATAAATATATAAAAATAAGAAAAACTTACAGCCTTGACGATTAAGCTACGAGAGGAGCGAGAAGAAACGGAGAGAGATGTAAATGATTTACGGAGAGCAGAGGAATTGAAAAAGGGAGTAGAAGAAGCAGCTAGGGTTTTGTTTATTAAATTTGGGGGAAATGTTGAGACATGGTTTAGAGTTAGAGCGAACAGATTGAGTTGTCAAGCCCTACAAAATACAGAGCATCTCATCTATACCTTGGATTGTGAATCCGAAAAAATGGAACTAAACCCGGCGAATAATCAAGTAAGAGGCATCCCTAAACCACTTTGTTTCAATTGAAGAGACAGAAGAGAGAGAGGGAGAGAGAGAAAGAATTAACCAAGACGGAATGAAAAATTATCAATCAAGAATAAAGCTGGAGACTCAAGCTGGAGACCTAATCGGAGAGATGAAGATAGAAGTAAGATGAGGTCTGAGATTGAAAGTAAAAGGGGGAGATATTTTATCAGATTTAGAAGTAAAGGGGGGAAACAAAATTTTGTGAAGGGGGAAATGATTAAGAATAAAATCAAAATTAGTTTCAATTTCAAATTATTTATTTAGTTTTATATTGATTAGTGTCAAAATATTTTTATTATTTTTATATTTTTTTCATATGACTAAATTTGATAAATTTGATAAATTTGAAAAAATTATTTTAAAAATTAATCTTGTAAATCGGAAACGAGTCTCGTTGTCGGGAGGGGTACTTTTACCGGATTTTTCTAATCCTGACATGCAAGTTGAAGTTCGTATTTTTTAATAATTTTTTCATATGACTAAAATTGATATATCTTAACATCCGTACGGTTTGATCGTCGGAAAAATCATTTTAAAATTTAATCTTGTAAATCGGGAACGAGTCTCGTTGTCGGGAGGGGTACTTTTACCGGATTTTTCTAATCCTGACATGCAAGATGAAGTTTAAATTTTTTAATAATTTTTTCATATGACTAAAATTGATATATCTTAACATCCGTACGGTTGGATCGTCGAAAAAATCGTTTTAAAAATTAATCTTGTAAATCAGGAACGAGTCTCTTTGTCGGGAGGGGTACTTTTACCGGATTTTTCTAATCCTGACATGCAAGATGAAGTTCAAATTTTTTAATAATTTTTTCATATGACTAAAATTGATATATCTTAACATCCGTACGGTTGGATCGTCAAAAAAATCATTTTAAAAATTAATCTTGTAAATCGGGAACGAGTCTCTTTGTCGGGAGGGGTACTTTTATCGGATTTTTCTAATCCTGACATGCAAGATGAAGTTCATATTTTTTAATAATTTTTTCATATGACTAAAATTGATATATCTTAACATCCGTACGGTTGGATCGTCGAAAAAATCATTTTAAAAATTAATCTTGTAAATCGGGAATGAGTCTCGTTGTCGGTAGAGGTACTTTTATCGGATTTTTCTAATCCTGACATGCAAGATGAAGTTCAAATTTTTTAATAATTTTTTCATATGTCTAAAATTGATATATCTTAACATCCGTACGGTTGGATTGTCAAAAAAATCATTTTAAAAATTAATCTTGTAAATCGGGAACGAGTCTCGTTGTCGGGAGGGGTACTTTTACCGGATTTTTCTAATACTGACATGCAAGATGAAGTTCGTATTTTTTTATAATTTTTCATATGACTAAAATTGATATATCTTAACATCCGTACGGTTGGATCGTCGAAAAAATCATTTTAAAAATTAATCTTGTAAATCGGGAACGAGTCTCGTTGTCGGGAGGGGTATTTTTACCGGATTTTTGTAATCCTGACATGCAAGATGAAGTTCAAATTTTTTAATAATTTTTTTATATGACTAAAATTGATATATCTTAACATCCGTATGGTTGGATCGTCGAAAAAATCATTTTAAAAATTAATCTTGTAAATCGGGAACGAGTCTCTTTGTCGGGAGGGGTACTTTTACCGGATTTTTCTAATCCTGACATGCAAGATGAAGTTCATATTTTTTAATAATTTTTTCATATGACTAAAATTGATATATCTTAACATCCGTACGGTTGGATCGTCGAAAAAATCATTTTAAAAATTAATGTTGTAAATCGGGAACGAGTCTCGTTGTCGGGAGGGGTACTTTTACCGGATTTTTCTAATCCTCACATGCAAAATGAAGTTCATATTTTTTAATAATTTTTTCATATGACTAAAATTGATATATCTTAACATCCGTACGGTTGGATCGTCGAAAAAATCGTTTTAAAAATTAATCTTGTAAATCAGGAATGAGTCTCTTTGTCGGGAGGGGTACTTTTACCGGATTTTTCTAATCCTGACATGCAAGATGAAGTTCAAATTTTTTAATAATTTTTTCATATGACTAAAATTGATATATCTTAACATCCGTACGGTTGGATCGTCAAAAAAATCATTTTAAAAATTAATCTTGTAAATCGGGAACGAGTCTCTTTGTCGGGAGGGGTACTTTTACCGGATTTTTCTAATCCTGACATGCAAGATGAAGTTCATATTTTTTAATAATTTTTTCATATGACTAAAATTGATATATCTTAACATCCGTACGGTTGGATCGTCGAAAAAATCATTTTAAAAATTAATCTTGTAAATCGGGAATGAGTCTCGTTGTCGGTAGAGGTACTTTTATCGGATTTTTCTAATCCTGACATGCAAGATGAAGTTCAAATTTTTTAATAATTTTTTCATATGTCTAAAATTGATATATCTTAACATCCGTACGGTTGGATTGTCAAAAAAATCATTTTAAAAATTAATCTTGTAAATCGGGAACGAGTCTCTTTGTCGGGAGGGGTACTTTTACCGGATTTTTCTAATCCTGACATGCAAGATGAAGTTCATATTTTTTAATAATTTTTTCATATGACTAAAATTGATATATCTTAACATCCGTACGGTTGGATCGTCGAAAAAATCATTTTAAAAATTAATCTTGTAAATCGGGAATGAGTCTCGTTGTCGGTAGAGGTACTTTTATCGGATTTTTCTAATCCTGACATGCAAGATGAAGTTCAAATTTTTTAATAATTTTTTCATATGTCTAAAATTGATATATCTTAACATCCGTACGGTTGGATTGTCAAAAAAATCATTTTAAAAATTAATCTTGTAAATCGGGAACGAGTCTCGTTGTCGGGAGGGGTACTTTTACCGGATTTTTCTAATACTGACATGCAAGATGAAGTTCGTATTTTTTTATAATTTTTCATATGACTAAAATTGATATATCTTAACATCCGTACGGTTGGATCGTCGAAAAAATCATTTTAAAAATTAATCTTGTAAATCGGGAACGAGTCTCGTTGTCGGGAGGGGTATTTTTACCGGATTTTTGTAATCCTGACATGCAAGATGAAGTTCAAATTTTTTAATAATTTTTTTATATGACTAAAATTGATATATCTTAACATCCGTATGGTTGGATCGTCGAAAAAATCATTTTAAAAATTAATCTTGTAAATCGGGAACGAGTCTCTTTGTCGGGAGGGGTACTTTTACCGGATTTTTCTAATCCTGACATGCAAGATGAAGTTCATATTTTTTAATAATTTTTTCATATGACTAAAATTGATATATCTTAACATCCGTACGGTTGGATCGTCGAAAAAATCATTTTAAAAATTAATGTTGTAAATCGGGAACGAGTCTCGTTGTCGGGAGGGGTACTTTTACCGGATTTTTCTAATCCTCACATGCAAAATGAAGTTCATATTTTTTAATAATTTTTTCATATGACTAAAATTGATATATCTTAACATCCGTACGGTTGGATCATCGAAAAAATAATTTTAAAAATTAATCTTGTAAATCGGGAAAGAGTCTCGTTGTCGGGAGGGGTAATTTTACCGGATTTTTCTAATCCTCACATGCAAGATGAATTTCAAATTTTTTAATAATTTTTTCATAAGACTAAAATTGATATATCTTAACATCCGTACGGTCGGATCTTCGAAAGTATCAATTTAAAAATTAATCTAGTAAATCGGGAACGAGTTTCGTTGTTCGAAGGGGTAGTTTTACTGGATTTTTCTAATCTTGACGTGCAAGATGAATTTCAAATTTTTAATAATTTTTTCATATGACTAAAATTGATATATCTTAACATCTATACGGTTGGATCGTCGAAAAAAATTATTTTAGAAATTAATCTTGTAAACCGGAAATCTCATTTATAGAGTAATACTTTTACAATGGTTTTCTTGAAACACCATTGTGTAAAGATAAAATAAGACAACGCTTTTTTATTATAAAACCGTTGTGTGAGCATATCAGCTTTTTTCAATCTAACGGCTAATATCTAATCTCATTTCAATCAAGGGCTATCATTCAGACACTTCAGCAATCCGAGTAAAATGTTTACAACCAATCATGGGGTGCCACCTCATCAGGTGGTGCCCATTGAAATTATAAAATAACTATTTCAGACAACTGTTTTCTTCCATTGTATGAAGTTTTCTAAGACAACCCTTGTAAAAACTGTTGTGTGAATTACACAACGTAATATCTAAAAGCTTGTATGAGACCAACTAAGACAACACTTTTGATTTAACATAAAACCGTTATATAAGAATTCGGCTATTTTTCGATCTAACGGCCAATATCAAATCTCATATCAATGAAGGGCTCTCATTTCGCCACGTCAGCAATCCTTGTGAATGATTTACCACCTATCACGTGCTGCCACCTCAATACGTGGTACCCATTGAAATTCCTCAGACAACGGTTTCATTCCGTTGTTTGATGGTTTAGAGGACAACCTTTCTAAAAAACCGTTGTCTCA